>NC_057813.1:556070771-556089768 GCF_018294505.1 Triticum aestivum
AACCGTGGTAGAAGAGAGGGGGAGGAAAATCTCGGGGAGTTCCTGGTTACGGTGGGAGGTTGGGGGCCGAGCGATGCACGTTTCTCTCGTACACGTACGCGCGTGTGTGCGAGGCGTTGGCTCTAACTGAACCCGAGCGAGGCGTTGGGCTCTAACTGAACCCGAGCGATTGCACTGCAGGGTACGCGTTACTAAACCCGAGCGATCGATCGATGGTTGTTAACTTAATCCGATCGAGCGATTCCTTCGCTACTGCTGCTAACTCAAGCTTGTCGATTGGATGAACGGTGAGCGTTGCGGGGGGGTGGATGAACAGTGAGCGGTGACGTTGCCTTTGGATGAACAGGACCCCGTGGTGTGGAGGGCTGGATAAACAGTAGACGGCGGAGGGGTGCCGGTGGAGGGGTGGTTGAATAGTAGCTGGTGGAGGCTGGATAAACAGGAGCCCGTGGAGGCTGGAGGAGGTTGACGGTAGCCCGTGGAGGCTGGAGGAGGTCGACGGTGGAGATGAACAGTATCTCGTGGAGTCCCGTTTTGCAGTATGCCACACCCCTCCCGATGAACAGGACCCCCGTTTCGACCGTAGCGCTCCAACACAAGTCCGTTTCGTCCGTTTTGCGGTACGCCACACCCCTCCCGATCAACAGGACCCCCATTTCGACCTTAGGAGGTTTGTTTCCTCCGTTTTGCGGTATGCCACACCCCTCCCGATCAACAGGACCCCCATTTCGACCATAGGAGGTCCATTTCCTCCGTTTTGCAGTATGCCAGACCCCTCCCGATCAACAGGACCCCATTCCGAACATAGGAGGTCCGTTTCCTCCGTTCTGCGGTACGCCAGGCCTCGTTTCCATCGCATGTTCCGTCCAAGCCCTCCCGATGAACACGACCGCGCATTCCGTTCCGACCCAGCCGGTTGTCTCCCACGTGTTCCGTTGCCTCCAGATGAACACGACACATTCTGTTGCCTCCCCATGAACACGACGCATTCCGTTGCCTCCCCATGAACACGACGCATTATGTTGCCTCCCCATGAACACGAGCCCTGGCTGTACGTATACGCAAGTAGGCGTTCGAGACCCTGCCCGTATGTACGTACGTGGTCGTATTTTCTTTCTTCCACCCTGGCCGTTGTACGTACGTGTACATGCTACGAGCTCGCATCTACTACGACACATGCGCGCGTCTACATCCACCAGTATATATGTACGTACACGTTCGCGACCAGAATGACAGCGCTACGTACGCTTCAACCAGGTGGGTCCCGACTGTCAGGCACTTCCTTGCCTACAAAGATGTACCTGGTGGGTCCCAGCAGTCAGGGGGCGAATCGTTTTTTTTTTGCCCGGACGCACTTCCTTGCGTGCGAAGATGTAGCTGGTGGGTCCCAGCAGTCAGGGGGGCGAATCGTTTTTTTTTCCCGGGCGCACTTCCTTGTGTGCGAAGGTGTAGCTGGTGGGTCCCAGTAGTCAGGGGGAAACGTTTTTTCGCAAAATACGGTGGCCTGTCCGGTGGGTCCCTGCTGTCAGGTGGAGGAATCATTATTTTCCGCGTAATAAGGAGGCACTTCCTTGCTGCGGTCGTGGACCCAGCTGTCAGCCTCTCCACGTACGGTCCACGTCCGATGGAAGTCGTTCCTTGACCACGTTGACCACGCCGCACCGAGAGCACTAGGGTGGTGGACGACGGCGAGGCCTAGGAAGGGGACGACGCGGAGCCGGTGAAGACGCGGCAGTGGATGCCCACACGGAGAGGAGTATGAGGGTTCACTCGTTCGGCTGCGGTGTGAGGCTGCCGTCACCGTAGGGCCTGGCCAGCGGTGGGAATAGTAGGGGGCAGTGAGGCCTCCGCGGCAGCATAGCCGGCCACGGGAGGCAGGAGCAGGCGGCACTACCGGCGCTGCTTTGGGCGGCTAGAGCAAGAAGACCAGAGGTTGAAGAAGCACTACGGTCGTTGGATGGACATCATATGGTCACTGGAGCTAGAATCGTTCCTATTGACTAAGTTGACAAATCCCTCCATCCCCGTCAACTTAGTAGGCCCACAAGTCAGCCTCCCACCAAGGTGGGTCCCAGCTAGCAGGGGGAGTATTAATTTTTTTGTGTGTAATAAGGAGGCACTTCCGGTGGGCCCGAGCTAACAGCGGGGGAAACATTTTTTTCGCGAAATAAGGTGGCCCGTCCGGTTGGTCCCAGCAGTCAGGGGGAAACGTTGTTTTCATGAAATAAGGTGGCCCGTCTAGTGGGTGCCTACTATCAGGTGGAGGAATAATTATTTTGCGCGTAATAAGGAGGCACTTCCTTGCGGCCGCCGTGGACCCAGCTGTCAGCCTCTCCACGTACAGTACTCTTCCGATGGAAGTCGATCGTTGACCATGTTGACCACGCCGTGCCGAGAGCACCAGGGCAGTGGACGACAGCGGGGCCTAGGAAGGGGACGACGCGGAGCTGGGGAAGACGCAATAGTGGAAGCCCGCGCGGAGAGGAGTACGAGGGTTCACTGGTTTGGCTGCGGTGTGAGGCTGCCGTTGCCACAGAATAACAGGGGGTGTGGGTGAGTGGAGGGATGGCCTGGCCAGCGGTGGGAGTAGTATGGGGGCGGTGAGGCCTCCGCGGCAGCACAGCCGGCCACAGGAGGCAGGAGCAGGCAGCACGGTCGGCGCTGCTTTGGGCGGCTGGAACAAGAAGACGAGAGGTTGAAGAAGCACTATGGCCGTTGGATGGGCATCGTACTGTCACTGAAGCTATAATCGTTTATTATTGACTAAGTTGACAAAGCCCTTGGTACACTCCAACTTAGTAGGCCCACAGGTCAGCCTCCGAAACGGTGCGCCCTAGATGTTAGGGGGAGGAATCATTTTTTGGGCGGCCGAAGCTAAGAATATCTGAGATTGAAGAAGAAGCACGACATCCGTTGGATAGACATCCAATGGCCACTACTGCTAGAACCGTGTGTTGACTATAATAAGTTGACAAAGCCTTGCATACACGTCAACCTATTTTTTTAGGGGACGCGTCACTTAGTAGGCCCACAAGTGTGTGGCAGAGAACTTATAGCCCATTTGTGTTTTGTAAGACTGTACATCCCATTTTTGAATTCTAATGGAATTTACAACAGCCCATTTATAGTTTGTTAAAAGTACAGCCCATTTTCTAGCTAGGACAATGATTAATAATTTCAACCAACTGTTGAAGACAGAATTCAATAAAATTTCCCACATTTTGATGGGATCCGGAATATTTTTATCCCAAAATTTCTAGTCAGATACGTAAAAATCCAACGAAACATTGCGCGCGCAACAATGAAAATTTAAGATTTTCAAAATCCATAATTAATATTTTATAAACTAATTTCGTGTTTGGTGCATTTTTTTATAGTTACTGCCCAGTTTTTATAATTACATCCCATTTATTATTTTTAAAGCCCATTTTCCTGTTAAGCCTAATGCATCCCTCCTAGGAAAGATTTGCAGCCCAGCGGGGCGGAGAATAACAAGTTGACCTTGCCTGGGTATTCCTCAAAAAGACGTATAGCTGGGCTAGCCATTTTCATCTTGAAAAAAAATAGTATCTGGGTTGGATATTTGGCCTGGGATAGACGGGCCACAGCCCGCCCAGTTAATACCCTGCTCTCCTCTGAACAGCAACGAAATCATTGCCAAGAAAAACTCTGCAGTGCTCACGCCTCAAAAACACAAATACTGCTCATGCTGCTTGGTCCCAGCTGTCGGCCGCACCTTGTGCAATTCTCTCGTTTATATTGACTACATATGTTGACAATGGTGTGGGACCGTGATGTCAGGAAACCAGGAGAAAGCAAAAAAAATATTGTTGTACATAATAAGGAGGCACTTGCGTACGTACGGCTATGGCCCTAGTGGGTCCCTAGTGTCATCCAGTTAAAATAAAGTCATCTCCTGAATCCTCATGTTCGTTGACGATGTTAGCAATGCTCGGCGCCACGGCGAGCGCAACAACTTGAAGGACAACGGAGAGGGCCTCGCGGGCCCTACGGATGGTCTGATACAGCACCCGCTGCTCATTCAGGAAGCCAGGATCATCGGACAACTATGAGCACCTTCCAGAAACTGAGACGGCATGAAACGGTAAAGCTGCGCTTGGGAGCTCTAGTTTATTTCAAACCTGTATTAACATACACAAGTGTAATTTACTCGTCATCGGAAACAACGCGTAAAATACAGGCGTAATGAAACCGAGGGCCCGAGGTCTGTAAGTAAAACTGGCGGGTTACGCTTGTAATTTGAGAGACCAGTGTATATTTTATGAGCACTGCTATATGGATGACATTACCAGGCGATACATGCACGACGTGCGTATCATGCCATCCATAGGCAAGGCTGAAACAGCAGCTAACGGCTGGATTAGCAATCGTCCGAGTGTCGTTCAGCATTTTTATCGTGTGTGAAGTACTTCCGATATTTTACTAGTCGAAAAAATCGACCAACCAAGCGCCTTTGCCCGAGACCATCTGCTTTAATTTACAAGCGTCAGTTTTACAAGCGGTTTTGGTTGGAAAACGACGATCCAATCACGGCCTCATATCATGAGTTGGTTGGAAGATCATATGGTTTCACATCTAACCTACCCGACTTGTCGTATAGGCTCTGAGTGAAACATCAGACGATGAACTTCTTAAGCACGGAAACAACAAAAGAGGATGATCTTCTTAACAAGCAAATCACTAGCATTACATCGACATGCAAAACAATATGAAGCATTATTCTCAGGAGGCACGGTGAACAGCTCGTGATGCCGCATGCCACAACATTCCAAGCTCAACTTTGCAATCAAACACAAGGCCTGGCATTACATAGACAATATTTAGAACAAACTCTTAACACAGGAATATCTCAGCAGTGTAACTATTTACTTCTAAATTGAACACAGGAATAGGAAAAAACACTCGACGCTGCTCACAGCAAGGGCGTCCCACTCAAAAATATCAAATGCATGTCTTCTGGTTAACATCAACGAGCAAATTTTGAAAAGGTTTTCCAATTCCAATATATTAAACTAACGTCTTCTTGCTAACATCAATGATTAAACTTTGACAAGCTTTTCCCATTCAAAATATGTAATGCCTATGATCGTGGAGTCCTGTCATAGCTTCTTAAATTGCCAATGGTCTCTGCAGACTAGTCATGTCACCGGTGTCTAATAATACTCTGTAAAGTTTCTCGGTCATTCCTTCTGTAATGTAGCGCAAACAGTGACTGCTTCTTTCTGCAAAGTGGAACGACCAACTGGACCCAGTAATGCAGTAGTTTGCCTTGGACACATTGGCTCCTTTTGTGCATTTCAACTAAAATCAAAGTCGGAATAAAACCGAGCTTTAATTTTGATATCCCTGTAAGCAACAATAGGTATAAGGGAAACATTTACTGAGAAATAACGGTTGATGACTTGTACTCCCAGAAGAAAAGCATCTACTGATCTACTTTATCTTAATGGGAAACAAAGCAGGAGAGTAGAAATTCTCCCTCAGTGTGATTCATTAATATTTACTGAGACATTATCATAGCAATGCCTTGTTTCAACATGTATAAAGAACGACAAAGTAGAAAAGTACCATTCCTAAAACAATGCAACTGATTCATTTTAACAGAAATATTATCTTAACAATACCTTGGTTAAACATGTAGAAAGAACTACAAAGCAGGATAGTACCATTCATAACAAGTGTTGCAGTTTTGAACTAAGATTCAGTAGTTAATTAATTCTGAGAGTGACATTGCTTAATTTTACCAGCGGCATTAGATTAACAAAAAGCATAAATAGTTCCAGGGGAGAGTGGGCGCAACAACAGTATGTGCTTCCATCTACTTATAAAGGGGGTGATGCAGAGTTTGTTGTAACAAAGCAACAAGCATCATGTCTGGGTTGGTCCCATTTTTTTCACTACTTAATGGGAAAATATAGCAATACAATAGCTTCAATTCAACATTTATTTTAAAAAGTACCAATACAAGTAGCACAACATCTCAAAGCACACTGCACAATCATGTGGATGAAGGCATGTACTGACCTTTCATGAGACGGACAAGATAAAATACGAATCTGCCAACACGAATAGGAAATCCAATCTCGTTTGTGCAGTTGCACTGAAATCAAGCAAAGTGTTTCGCGTAGCGAAGCAAAATGTCGCAATAGCAACAAGTTGAATAGATATCCCTGTTTAAACAGAGGCAAAAAAGGAATCAATTACTGGCTAATAAAGGAGGATGAAACATGCGGCCACAAAAATGGCAATCCCGCCAATCCCTAACAAGTGTTGCAGCTTTGAAATAAGATTCAGTAGTTAATTCTAAGAGTGGCATCAATTACTGGCTTATAAAGGGGTAATGCTGAATTTGTTGTAACAAAGCAACAAGCATCATGTCTGGGTTGGTCCCATTTTTGTTCACTACTTAATGGGAAAAGACAGCAATACAATAGCTTCAATTCAACATTTATTTAAAACAGTACCAAAACAAGTAGCACAACATCTCAAAGCACACTGCACATCATGTGGATGAGACCAAGATTTGAAACAACACACCACGAAGACTGGAAACAAATCTCGATCTCCTTTTGTGCAGTTCCACCAAAATTAAGGAAAGTCGCCGGTGTGACATTCAAGTTGAACTGCACAAAACACTCTTAAAACATAAGTGTTTCGAGTAGCGAAGCAAAATGTCGCAATAGCAACAAGTTGAATCGATACCCCTGTTTTAACAAAGGCAAAAAAGGAAACAATTACTTGCCGATAAAGGAGGATGAAACAAACGGTAACAGAAAGAAGCATCTAACTTATCTTGGATGGAAAACAAAGTAGGATAGTAGGATTTCTAAAACGGTTGCATTGATTCATATTAACAGAGACATTCTCTTGAAACAACATTCGTTAAAAAATGTAATTTACTTTTAACTTTGGCATTGCTCCAATTTTTCGGCGGCATTCTTAGATTAACAACAGCAAAATAGTTGTATGGGACATGCCAGCACCATGTGCGTCCACACGTATAAATAGGTGATGCAGAGTATGTAGCCAAGCAGCATATATGCGTTGGTCCCGTATTTTTTCTCTTTGAACCTTTTTCCTATGTGAGGGCAGCAAATCTAGTCCTGCACAAACTACCCGACCCCCCAGTTTCTTTCCCTTTTCAACAAAGAGATCGGTTCCTTACAGATGTGTGTATTGGGTTACCCCCTTTTTCCCTTTTCAACCTACAAAGCAGCTGGATAGCCAGTCTATACTACTTTCCGCCCCTCCTTTCCTCATTGAACCACGTCCTAGATTCTTGCTCCAGCCCACCGCACCCTTCTTGCCTCTTTGAACCAAGACCTAGATTCGACTACAGATCGAAAAAGATCCACATGCAGCTAGAGCAACGACGGTTTCAAAGAAACTTATACCTTAGGGTCGTCGGGATGTGGCAAGGCGTGCGGCGGGAGGCCGGATCTGCCCACACTACGTACGACAGCGAGAAGAAGGGGTCGGTGGCCCTCCCGCATAGGCGTTGGGTGAAAGAGAACAGCGCAGCCGGCAGTGGATTGCCTCCCTCGCCGAAGGCGATAGAGTGAACGCTGCACCTCCTCCCCTTCCCGGTGCGATGGGATACGGACGCCTCCTTCACCCGCTATGAGGGGGGAGAGAGAGACAAGAGGCCAACGCAGTCTTGTTTAGATCTGGTGAAGAGAGGATGAGAGACTGTGAATATAGCAATCCCTAGCAAATGAACGCTGAGCCTCCAGCGTGTAACATATATGTAGTGCAACGAGCGTGTGGAGAGTGCAAACCCTAGCGAACAAGCACTAAGGATCCCGCTTATATATATACTATTGTAGTATGGACCAAGCTCCGGTGCCTTCACTGCACCTACTTTTGGCTGTATGACAGGTGAGCCAACCACATTTTGGGCCCACCTGTCATAAACCCAAAGGCAGGTGCACTAAGTCAATGAAGCTGCATCCATATAGTACTCTCGTGTATACGACTAATATATAGTGGAGTGGTTTTCTTATTCTCTCCATAACAATCGTTTTAAATTGTGTAAGTACGAAACGAAACTCTTTATTTAATGTACAGTAAAGAAAACTAGTACTACTTCTGATGAACTAACGATCCACGCCCACGCGTCCTGGTCGCACTTCATGTCCTTCACGTGTGGTACACTACCCTCCCTTAAGTGAACAACCACACATGCGCCAAATTATCGGAAACATGTGAGAGTGTGTACAAATAAAGAATTTTAATTTGAATTATCGGAAAGGTTTGAGAGTATTACAAAGTTTGACTTCAGTCAAATCTAATATGCGGAGTAAATAAAAATGGAGGGCTACTACGTCCATCCAGGTTTTTAGTCCACACCATTTTTTAAATCAAAGTTAATAGCTGGACAAATAAAATTACAGGGGAGCTGGAGACAAAGTTGTGAGAAGGCTTAGAAATCAATACAAAACTTATGCTCTTAGTACCAACGTCGATCCTTCTTCGAGGAAACATTTGGTTCATAGCCAATTGTGTGATAAAATTGCACCAACATGAAAGACGACTGCGTCTCCAATGCAACCAAGGTGAACTGACGAAGGATATCATCTTTGTGCGTAACAAGCAAAGAGCACTGATGGAAGACAGCTTGTTTTTCATTGAAAATCGATCAGCTTCACCAGCCGACGCAACCATGAGGCGCAACCATGAGCATCGATAGGTCATCGTGGTGATGCATCATCCATTTGGCATCAAGTTTGGGTGAGGCACCTATGAAGTTCGACAAATCCTCACTGTGGTCTGTTTCTTCTCAGAAATCAAGCTCGAGGAAGGAAGAACCACATGGCAGAGGATAGTGAGGCGGAACAACAATGGCCATCTGATTTTGTGCAGTTCCACTAAAATTGAGGAAGACATGCCCGGGTATGGAGACACGCATCGCTGTTTCCAAAAATATAAAAAAGGGTTAGCAACGACATCTCAATTGTCAATAAGGATTAATGAAAAGTACACCAACAAATAGAAGCATCATAATTATCTTGATGGGAACTAAACCAGGATACCCGAGAAAAAAAGCATTTCTTCATTTAACCAGTGATAGTACTATCACCATATGGACAATGACCGCACAACCACCATGTACTTTTTTTCGAAACAACATGTATACCTCCACCGAGGCATAAATCAGGACAACTTTTCAAGTGGCATTTCCTGTATAATAGTACTAGTAGGTGATGTTGGACCAGCCGCCGAACCCTAGCTACTATGCATGGGGAGATGGGGAGTAGTCGCATAGAAGAAAACCCGCACGCAACGACCTGGGGAGCTGGACCAGTACAAGAAGTTATACCTCAGGTGGGCGAGATGTTGTTTAGGCAGGCGGGTGGGATCTGCCCACACGACGGCAGCGAACAAGGGCGCGGAGGATCTTCATCCGCGCCAGCGCCGGCTCCGAGAGGACGGTGCACATCGGCTTCCTCCGTCGCCGACGGCGACAACGTCAACGTTGCACCTCCTCACCTCCCGCAGTGGACGGGGTTCTGCCGGATCTGTGACCACCGGTGAGGAGAGAGATAGAGTGGACACTGTCATCTTGTTTTGATATGGAGAGGGTGAGAGAGCGAGACGCGAGAAACTCTATCAAACAAGAGCCTATAATGGAGTAAAAAAATCTCTCCATAGTAGTGGTTTTAAATAGAATACGCGCGTTCCTGGAAAAAAGAAACGAAAACTGGAGGACAATTTTTTAAGGGTCTGTCTTGGACACATCTAGATGTGACATAGTTATGTCACATCTAAGTTGATGTCCACTCTGTTTGTGGTCTATTTTTTTGTCCTAGTTTTTTTTTGTTTCTTGTTGCTACAATATATACTTGTGGGAGCTTAGATGTGATATCCTTAAATAACATCTAGATGTGAATTAGACAAACTGATTTTCTAACGTACCAAGAAAGAAAACTTGATCAAAAACACGCCCTCGCTTCCAGGTCGTGAGAGTCGTCGCGCACACACACAGACATAGTGTCACACCCTAGCTAGTCATGCATTAGAGTGTTGCATCATGTTTACTCTTTCATCAGAAACTTGAAATGGGGATGACAGAACCCCCAGTCCCCTCTGAAACCAACTAGGGTTTACTAAAATAATTTTCAATGAACCTGAAATGCCCTTCTAAAATGCCCATCATTTTTGTCTTGGTTCAGAACCTCTGCAAAAGTGGTGCACATTTTCCTAGGCCATCCTAGGGTTTTTGAATTAAATCATAACTATTTGAATTTGGGCATTTAAAATTATATAAAATATTTAAATGCTCAAATATCTCCAAACCAAAATGTTTCATGTTGGAAATAATCCAATTATGGACCAGGAGTAGTTTGGTGATTTTTGGAGTTGTCTAGGTATTTTATTTAATTCAACAAAGTTGCAGATATATTAAATAAAAACAGAAATAGAAAAAAAAAGGGAAAACCCTACCTGGCGCCACCGCAGGCCCACTAGCCAGCCCACCTGCCGGCCCAGCCCAGCAACGCTCCAGCGAGCTGCTTGCCGGCCAGGCAGGCAGGCAGGTGCCCGACGGCGACCGCGGCGTGCGCCACGCACCTGCTCGCCGCCTCGCCGCTCCCCTCGCCAGGTGACGACGTGGATCGGTCTCTCTCTCTCCCCCGAACCCCCCAGACACCCCCTTTCCTCTCCAGCTCCTCCCCCTCGCACGCCCCAGCCATGGCCGACGCCACCATCGCCGCACCACCGTCGTAGCCGTGCTCCCCGTCGTCTCCACGCCGTCTCACCGTGTCCAGGAGCTTCGCCGCTGTCCACTTCATCGAGCAGCCGAGCCCCGAGCGCTCGCAACGCCCGAGACCACCGCACCGACCTCGCCCGAGCTCACCGTCGCCGGAGATCCCCTTCAACGTCGTCGTCGCTCCGGTCCATCTCCGGCCGCACCAAGGACTCCGTCGCACTCACTGTGAGCTTAGCCATCTTTCCCTCCCTTCCGTTCTTGCTCCCGAGCCGTGTAGCAACCTCCCGGAGCTCAACCGCACCCACCGCCGTGGACCTCGTCGCCGACGTGCTCCCGGTCATCCTCCGGCCACAAGATGGTGTCCATCTTGCTCACTGCGCTCCACAGCACCTAGCTAGCCACTCCACGAGCCTCACCGAACCCTCTAGCACCAAGTTCACCTCCGACCGAACCTCGGTGGCCGCCAAAGTCGTCGCCAGCGTCGACTCCGGCCACCCCGACCCCAACGGACTCCGCCAAGAGCTGCGGGTTGTCCTCAGCTCCACTCCGGTGGCCTCCGCGGTCCATTTGGTGGCCGAAATGGCCAAAACCACTCCCGCCGCCGCGTCGGGCTCGCCGGCGACTAAACGCCGGCAGCCGACACTGACTTTGACCACGGGTGGGCCCTGGTTGACTCCCCTGAGTCAATGACAGGTGGGGCCCAGCCCTGCTAATTAAACAGGATTAGTTTTAATTAAGTTTTAATTAAATTAATCACCCTGACATGCGGGACCCACTGTCAGGTTTGACCTGGACCAGTTCCGTTGACCTGCTGACGTCACACTGACGTCAGGCTGACGCAGTAATTGAATTTCTGGATTTAAATTAAATCAGGAAATTCCAGAATATTATTTAAACTTCAAAAATTCATAACTTTTATTCTGTAACTCCAAATTGGACAAATTATATATGAAAAATGATCAGAAAAATTCAATCTATCCATCTGTACTATTTTCATGCATGATCAAACAAGTTAAATTGATGTTTTAATCAGAACAAGAAAAAGCACTTTAAAAAGGCCATATTTTAATTTGGAATTTGAATCTTTGATTCAAATTTGTTCAAACCCTTCTGGTTTTAGTTGCATTAGCCCAACACACTCATATTGCCATGTTTCATGCATGCATCATATTGTTGCATATTGTTTGGTGATGTTTGGGTATCGATGTCCTTTGCGACAGGATCTGTCCCCGAGGAGTACCGTGATTACCCTAACGAAGAACCGTATCCGTGCAACGAACCATCAGGCAAGCAACCAACCATTTGATCATATCGATACAATTCCATGTTCTCGCTCCTGCTCTCTTTTACTGCATTAAGACAACGCGATTCAAACTGCTGTGTGCTACGGTAGTTGAACCCATTTCCTCTGCATGACCTGTCATTGCCACAGTAACTAGATGAAACCCACTAGCATGTGTAGGAGTTGATTGAGCCATATGTATGTGTTGTTCCTACCTTGCTATGCCTGCTATGCTTAGAGTCGTGTCAGGTCTGGTTCATCTGGGTGATGGGCTAGAGTGAAATGATTATATCGGTAATGAGAGTGGTGTGGTGAACACGATTTGGTAAAGGTATCGATGAGAGGCCATGTAGGAGTACATGGTGGGTTGTTTCATTGAAGCCGACCTTAAGCACTGAGATCTGTATGTGTGATTTAAGAATCAGCTACTACCATACATTGGGCCCTGAAATATGACCCCGCTCGACTTCTTATTCACCCTAGCTCTCTGTCCAGGAATTGCAAGTAGTTTCTGGTGTTTGTAGCCTACTGGAGGCCGTGGACAGCGCTGACCGTAGGGGTGGGCTGTGATGCGGTAGGTACGTGGCCGGGTGTACCGAATACCCGTTAGGTATCTCGGGAACCCTGTTCACATCGTTCGGGGCCGTATGGGAAACCTCGGCCGGACTCCCTGCGGATGGAACCTGAATAGGCGATAAACCTGGACTAGAGGCTTAAGTGTTTAGGTAGGTCGTGGTCTACACCCACGTCGGCTTTCGCTTGAAGTCTGCCGAGCACATGTCGTGTGCAGACGCTAAGTGGTGGAAACATGTATGAAGAAGTACACCCCTGCAGGGTTAACATGATCTATTTGAATAGCCGCGTCCGCGGTAAAGGACTACTTGGTTGCCTATACAGTTCATAGACAAGTAAATGGAAACTACTAAAAGCCTCAAGAAAAGTGTAAGTGCCGAGGATGGCTCTTCCGTAGGAAGACGGAGGTGGGTCCTCGGTAGTGTATTGAAGTGGTGAGTAGTGGACTCGTGTGTGCAAAACAATTTCAAGTTGGAGTATCGTAGGATAGCCTAGCCAAGAGTCAAAGCTGGCTTGCTGCAATAACTCCACCAACCCTTCTTGATACTATGCATGTATGTAGGATCTGATGTAAGTCTTGCTGAGTACCTTTGTACTCATGTTGCTATAATCTACATTTTTACAGAAGACGCTGCAACCCCTTCTGATGGGTTCTATGTAGACGTTGACATCAACGAGTAGGCTAAAGACCCAGGTGGTGACCCTGAGCTTGTGAAGGACCACGTAGTATAGCTAGGCTTTCCAAGCCTCTTTTATTTTACTAGTTGTCTGTACTCAGACAAGTTACTTCCGCTGCTGGTTTGTATGACTGTATGACTTGTATGTGGGGTCGTGAGACCCGTACCTGTGTGTATGATATGTATGGCTCCCTGAGCCTTAAATAAAGTACTTGTGTCATAGAGTCATGTTGTGATGCTTCGTTGTATTTGCACATATCGAGCATATTGTGTGTATGATTGAAATGCTTGGTATGTGTGGGATCTGACTATCTAGTTGTTTATCTTTAGTAGCTTCTCTTACCGGGAAATGTCTCCTAGTGTTACCGCTGAGCCATGGTAGCTTGCTACTGCTCTGGAACACTTAGGCTGGCCGGCATGTGTCCTTCTTCGTTCCTGTGTCTGTCCCTTCGGGGAAATGTCACGCTTTGAGTACCGGAGTCCTGTTAGCCCGCTACAGCCCGGTTTACCGGAGTCCTGCTAGCCCAGTGCTACAGCCCGGACCCACTTGCTGATGACCGACACGTTCGAAGCTGGGTCATGGATGCCTGTCCCTGTAAGTCTGTGCCACTTTGGGTTTACGACTAGTCATGTCAGCCCAGGCTCTTTATCATATGGATGCTAGCGACACTATCATATACGTGAGCCAAAAGGCGCAAACGGTCCCGGGAAAAGGTAAGACGACACCCGTGGGGATACCGTGCATGAGGCCGCAAAGTGATATGAAGTGTTACCAGCTAGATCGATGTGACATCGAGTCGGGGTCCTGACACATAGACATGCATATCTGTGTTTCCATAAAATTCCATTTCCATCTCCATCTCCAATCATATTTGTCCAACTGGCACATTATTTACGTTGTTAATTATATATGCAGCAATATTAACGTACAACATCTCTTGTTTGCGCACGTCCGGACCGCTGCCACGGCCGGTCCTGACCAACCCGAACCCTCTTCATCACCCGCGCGTGCTTCCCGCCCTAAACGGTCGGTGCCGCATTCATGCCCAGCCAGAGCGGACACGACCTCTCACTAGCGCCGGCATTGAAGCGGCGCGCCAGCCGAGAGCGTCGCCCGTGCCGCTTTTGGGTGCACGCGGTTGCTCCGCGTTCAAAGGTCGCAATAGCCAGCTACAACATGCATGTAAAAAGTTCTTGGGAGTCCGTGCTACAGCTAGCTGTCCTCCCCCAACTCGTCAATCTCTTCCAGTAGTGCTAGTACTCCATGGCGCGGTCCATCAACAAGCAGTCGGGGAAGTTATCGTATACTACTCGGTTTGTGGTGAGTGGCATGCCGAGCGACCATGTGGGGTCGAGCCGTGGAGGAGGGTGAGACACAAACACGACAGACATGATTTAAACGTTGGTTTTGCTCGATGGCACGATCCAATGAAACGTTGGTTTCTCTCTGTTTCTATTTTTTCTCCGGAAAAATGGAAACTTTCAACTCCATTTTCATTCCCATTCCAAGGTTGCCCCGTTACAACATTCCATCAAATACAAAGGAAAACTAACACGCATGCTGATGCATCTCAATGATTCACAGATCATAGCCAATATTTACTTCAAAACTAAAGAAAAAAGTTGTGAGAGCGTGTACGAAAGAAAAACTACTGATGGGGTCACTACGACTTAAACCCTAAACCCTAAACATGATTTAATTTCCTGGCCAGGTAGAACTTGTCGAAGGAAAGACGGCTGGCACCCTCGGATCATACGATGCTTTTGTGCAGTTCCACTAAAATCGACCTGAGCATCCCTGATGGCAAAGATATTGAAGAAGTGTGATTAGAATAATAGTACTGGAACTAGTTCATGAGACATAAACTCATCACAAGTAGAAGCCGGTAGAAGTAGAGAAAGATCGACATGGAGATGGAGCTACGGTAGTGGAGCAAGCCGGCTCCAAAAGGAAGATGGACTATACCTGGGACGTCAGGATGTAGCTAGAAGGGTGGTCGGGACGCAGCATCGGCCCATACCGCGGTGACCCCCGATTGAGACGCACCGACTGTGGGTTTTCTCCCTCGCCGATGTCGACCACGTCTACGCAGAACATTGTTCCCTTCCCCCAGCTGCGGGATCAGGCATGTCGTTCTATGCTTGTGAAGAGAGCAACCTAAGCAAGCAGGCTTGTAGCTTAGGCTCCTGCTAGTGTATATATAGTGGTTTTCTTTTTCTCTCCATATCAACCATTTTATATTGCGTACGTGTCATTCAAGAGTGAAATGATGGTTGCTTCTTCCGATTAACTTACTATGTTATTTTACTACTCGTTAGTGGCCCCTACACGTACTCCCCCTACGTGTATGCAACAGTAAACCGTACACATGGACGCAAAAACACGCACGACGCCCTAATGCATGCATGTCCGAGCACACGACAGAACACACACGGTCACGCTCAAGTGCTCAACCTACACGTGCATGCACACAAATACTCAGTCAGGGTGAGCTAGTGATCGTATAAACACCGGAAAATATATATATTGAGCGCAATGAGCGTATTATGAAGTCCAACGACCAATGTCTTGGCTGATCGTCCTAAGAATGATTATATATGAATAAAACTCTCTCATTTACCCACAAAAAAGATTAAGCCATATTAACCGGAAAGGAGGGAGTATGAACTAGCGCTACTTTTTGGTGTGTCCAGTCAACTTGCAGAATGAGGAGAAGCTTGCAGAACAAGGTGAAGCTCGCTTATGCCTTTTGACTAATGCAACCTACCCTCGGTGGACATGCATCAGTCCATTCGGTGTCAGATTGTCAGAGGCATACACTGTAGTACCCAACATGCGGAGTACCATCATTGTTCGACTTCACGAAGAGGCGAGAGCCAGGTGCAGTAGTACGAGTAGTACTACTACTAGAACCGCATGGTGGAGCGTCTGTACTCTTATTTATTTTTATCTCTGATAAAGTACATATTCCGGAGAAGGGCGGAAAACGGCAGCCCAACATGTAATGAAGGATATCGATCAACCAACCATGCTCGAATATATCTTGGCCTCCGTGTGAGCCCGTCTGTGTGTTCTCGCTCCTCGTCTCTCTCAAGGAATGGCGGGTTGGCTCTTTGCCATCAATTGAGATCGGTTTGCTCACACTCCTGTCCCACATGTCAGTGATATGCCAAGAGGAGGTGTGTTGACCGACTGGCCATACGCGTACTTGGTTTTGCACCTTCATACGACTCCTCCCTCCGTCACAGTTTACCGGGAGTGCTTCATTATGATGCATTTCTCTCAATGCATTTCCACCACCATAGAGACTTTAGATGCGTTTGGTTTAATGCTCAATTAATTAGGGCGTGGTAACCGCAATCAAGTCCACAATTTTCTCTCCATGTACTCTGTACTACTACGGAGTGGAGTAAGTGCATGCATGTGTGTACCCGGGGTGGAAGCACTGCATGCATGTGTGTACGCATTATTCCCTCTAGTAATAGACGTCGTGCTATAACTACCAATGCTATTTTTTAGGCCGATCGCTAGTCGCCTTGGTCCCACTTTTTTTTATTTTTTCTGAAGCGCGTTGTATAAACAGTGATGGATGGAGTAGTATGAGCGGATTCAAAGAAGAGCGTATTAATGGTTGCTTCTTCAGAGCAACTTACAGTGGGAAAGGTGGGGCTTATGATTTGACTACTCATTACTCACTATTAATGCGGCGTAATGACCGGGCTGAGTCTCCGATGCGGTTGTGCACTACCCCCTCGGTTCTTAAATATACTCCGGAGTATTTGTATTTCTAGAGATTTCAACGAGTGACTACTCAAATATTTGTATTTTTAGAGATTTCAAATGGACTGGCACATACGGATGTATATAGACATATTTTAGAGTGTAGATTCACTCATTTTCTCCGTATGTAGTCACTTGTTGAAATCTCTAGAAAGATGAATAGAATATTTAGGAACGGAGGGAGTACACATACGAAGCAAAATGAGTGAATCTACACTCTAAAATATGCCCGTTTGAAATTTGTAAAAAGACAAATATTTAGGAACGAAGGAGTATAATTTTGTGCATGGCACATGGACCCGGATGATGAAGAGGCTTCTGGCATGCTATCAAGCTTCCATCATTTGTTTACATAATTGATGTACTATACAAATAATTTTCCAGCGACATGAAATTGTACAATGGTGTGAGCTTTCACCTTTTGTTTCGCATGTCTTGCCATCGATGCTCTTTCAGAAATAATACAAAACTAACTTACTTGCTAATGCATGTCAATTATTAGCAGATCAGAGCTAATAATTACATCACAACTGAAGACAGAGGTGTGAGAAGGTGTTAAATTAAAATTGATCCATGCTTTCATTGGCAGCAACGTCCCCCCAGCTCTGTCTAAATCAACAAGGCATGTTGGGAAAAAAAGTAGTTGTCTGGAGCATGCAACATTCCCATCATTTTGTGCAGTTCCACTAAAATAGAGTTGAGTGTCCCTGTTCCAAAGATATTAAGTGTGATTACGATAATAGAGAACTGCTGATGAAACAATAAACACACAAATAGAAGCCGATCACCTTTGCAGTCTCTCTTAAGACTAACTAGTTTGAGAAGATTAGGCTCGGAGTTGGATGAGGAGGATAGAGCAAAACCAATCTCCCTTTGTGTAGTCGCACTGAAATGTAGAGACGTTGCCCGTGTGACATTTTAGTACAACTGCACAAAACACTCTTAAGCAAAAAGTGATTTGTGCAGTTCACCAAAAAGTCGCAATAGCAATGAGGTGAAATGGATAGCCCTGTTTGCAAAAAAGAGGTAGAAAGGAAACAATTACTGGCCAATAACATTTGATGACACATGCGACGACAAAAAAGAAGCATATTCCTTGTCCTAAGGGAAGATAACAACACGGTTGTGTTTGTCTAGAACGGTGTGAGGACGAGAATGCAATATGGAAAGTACGTCGGACGAGCTACATTTTGGGCAAAGAACTATGGAAGATCCACATGCAGCAACGTGGGAAGACGGGCAGTGGAGCAAGGCCGGAGGGGATACCTGGAGGTCGTCAGGATGTAACTAGGTGAGCGGCGGTGGGCGGAATCTGCGAGCAGGTGGCGTAGGCCCTGCCGCGCCAGAGCTTGGTTAGAGAGAATGGTGTGTACCGCAGATCAGGACGTGCTGCCTCGGCACCATCAAACGGAGAAATGATGCACTTCCTCCCTTTCCCTCGACGGACGGGATGCGGCCGGATCAGTGACCAACGGTGAGAGAGAGAGGCCACCGCACTCCCTTTCCCCCGGCGGACGGGATGCGGCCGGATTAGTGACCAACGGTGAGAGAGAGAGAGGCCACCGCAGCCTTGTGTGAGATACTCTAAAGAGCGACAAACCAGGCAAGCAGGCTCCATTGTATATAGTGAGCGGACTACCTTTTTCTCCATAAAAATTGTTTTATATTCTGCACACATGCCATTGAGCGCTATAACTTTATTTAAAAATAACGCGGCAACGCGTCAAGTCAAACTTTGTTTCGTGCACGCGTGGTACACGACCTCCCTAGGTAAACAACCGCTACAGGCGTTCAAATTAGCACGTGGGCTGCCATTTCGTAAAGAAATGAGCTCCACCGTGTACCTGCGCGGGTGTGGCTGGGCACGAAGCGTGAGTACATGCATGGTGCACATATTCTCTTCTTGTATACGTACACCACCTATGTGGGGTTGTGTGAGAGAGATACAAACCTAG
>NC_057813.1:556090041-556125287 GCF_018294505.1 Triticum aestivum
GAAATAGAGTCCTGGATATAACATATATATAGAGAGGGCGATCCACGAGAAGAGAGTGGAGGTATCATCGGGTTGAGGTGTCCATAGAATCGAAGAGAGGGATGATGTGTGTGTGTGCGCGCGTGTGATCGATAAAGAGTGCCATCGAATTTGTGTGTGCCCACATCAAAGATATAGAGTGGCTGGCCTACTAGAACATGAGAGGGGACATGTGCAGTTTGTCTCTATGGCATGGATACCTACCTGCAGCGCTCGACTATCGGTGTGTGGTGGGGGAAGAGGGAGGCCCAATTAACTATAGAGGTACAATGGTTGGTATATGTGTGGAGGAGGAGAGAGGCCTACCTCATGTATTAAGGAGATCGATCTGCCTCATGTATTGGGAGATCGGTCAGCATCCATGCATATGTGCAGGAGAGGAATAAGGTTGAGAGAGAGACAGAGCTAGAGTGTTGGAGGGGGTGGTAGTGGAGTTGCTTCTAACAAATGGTGGGATAGGCTTGCTAGACAAACGAAGGGCACGCCTGCAATATCAATAAGAGAGGAGATGGCTGCTTCTTGTATGTGCACGTGCGTGTGAGAGACGGGTCAGGAGGCATGCACGAATGATGAGGGGGGACGATGTGGTTGTGGTAAGAAGACGTAACTACATAGGAAGATCAATCGCCCTTTGTTAGAGAAAGGAGAGACATAACTTGTGAGGTACGTCGATCGATGGGGGGGATAGTTAATGTCGATCTAGGTATATGTTGGGAGATTGATCGGTATACATGCATGTGTGTGTTAGAAGCAAATGAGGCATGAGGAGAAGGAAAGAGAGAGAGAGAGGGATGCATGTAGGAGGTGGTATGAGAGGCATACTATATCGAGGGGGAGGAGTGTGCGAGTACGAGAACGATGAAAAGAGTGGTGGGAGTGAGGCATGGATGGTGACAAGAGATGAGGGGAAGCTTGTGTTTGTGCTAGGCACACCTGGCTAGAGAGGCATATCGATCGTTGTGTGCCGTAAAGAAGGGGCTGGGGGGGCCTACACACACAGTGGGTGAACGACCTAAAGTGAAAAGACGAATTTGCGCGATGGAGCTAGAGAATGCTGAGGGAGGGTGAGAGGGATGCTGGCGTGTGCATGCACAAGAGAAAGTTAGCGCTAGCTACAAAGATAAGAGGGTTGTGTGGGTGTAAAAGACGAATAGAGATCATATATACTTCATTATAAAAAGCGAATTCAGATATTTGAAGAATTTATCATAGTGTTTTAAACCGACGCATGTGTGAATATATATAACGGTGATACACATGGTGTGGTTATGAACATGTTATGCTACATTTAATATATTTTATCTCTACTCTTATAAAAAACGGAGTTGTTGATGATGGTGTGCCTGCCATCCTACATTATATGCCGTCCGATTCATATCTGGCGGATAGCAAGGAAACTATGATGGTTGAAGTTGGCAACAATCATGATTGTAGATTCTTATTGAAATAGATAAATGAATTCAAATTTAGTTCGAATTGCAGCGGTAGTATAGACATTTGGAATGCACTAAAATGTTGGTATAAGTAGGTTACATGCATTATATAGCAAGCGAGAAAATTTAATTGGACATAACATGGATTCATACTCCCTCCTTCCATCTATATAGGGCGTAATGAGATTTTTAAGACCGCCTTTGACTATTGACAAGATTAATAGTACATGACATGCACAATGTGAAAATTATATCATTGAAAGAACCTTTCACAGACGAATTTAATGGTGTGCTTTGTGTAAGTTGCATGTCATATATCATTGCTCCAATATTTGGTCAAAGTTAGCATCAAAAAATGCATTAGGCCCTATATAGATGGAAGGAGGGAGTAGCTTTGAATAGCATTTGTATAGTAAAATGGGGCAAGACTCTCTCTTTGTGTGGAGTGAATAGTTTTATTTTTTTTGTTTCCTTTTTGGTTGAGGGAAGTGCGAATTGATTTGGTACATACAAGTACAATATTACTACACGTTAGGCTTGTCCCTAAAATTCAACCCGTGTCTTGTTATATCCCGAAAATTCAGATACCGTGCTCTCAAAATTGGCGCCTTCACAACCCGCGCCTTGCTATCCCGAAATTACAACGCGTGCGAAAACTCCCTCCAGCTGCCAAATCCTGACACATGAAATCCCCCTTCTAACCCTAAGCCGAAAGGGCCGCTAGTACAAATCAGTGGGGGGTACTTTTGTAACACACCCTACATTTTGGACAAGCGCGTACCTAAGTCATGCTTCACCCCCTCCCATCGCCCCCTTTTCGCCATTCGAAATCCCAGGCCGCCATAACCTCTCCGCTCCAGCCGCGAACCCCCACCCTCCTCCGTCCGCCACGTCACCGCTGCCCAGCCAGAGCCTCTTCCCCGACGACGTCGTCCACCGCAACAGCTCGACGTCCCTCGTCCACCTCCCTGGATGAGGATCCGTCGTCCATCTCGTCGTCCCGCCGGTTCAGCCGCCCCGTCCTCCACCTCCAAGGAGCTCCTCCGATGATCGCCTCGTCTATCGCGGCTGCTCCATCCCCACAGCGCCGCCTTAACCTGCTCCACCAGAACCGCAACATCCTCACTGACTCCTCGGACGAAGCCGAGGCCTACTCGGCGCCACCAAAGAGGTTGTACACTCATCGCATCGCACCTTCTCCTAAACTCGACCTCCCGGCACCGACGGTGCTCCATCCCGCACCCCCATGGAGCGGATACCTTGAAGCCGGCGTCGCGGGCGACATCTCCATGGCGGCTCTCCCCCAGTGTGAGGCCCCTTCGACGGCGGCGGCCATACCATCCCAATCTGCTGCTGCTGCTCTGGCTCTCGCTCGCTCGCTCGCGTTGTTGCTGCTTCGGCTCTTGCTCGATCGCTCGCTCGCCCAGCTGCTGCTGCTTCTCTCCCCCTCGCTCGTGCTGCTGCTCTGCTCTGATTAAGCCACATTTCAGTCGATTGAATCGACTTTTGGGTCAGTCGATTTTCAGGGGTTGGGGGGGCTCGCCGGAGTTAAAGAAGAACCACCCGCAGCGGGGACGGAGGCTCACCGGAGAGGTACCCCACTATCTATCTTAGGGTTCAGGGTGTGGGGGCGGGGGGCCTAGAGGGCTGGCCAGGGCGGCGGTGGCGAGTTGTTTCGGGGCGGCGAGGCGGCGCTGGGGCCGTAGGTTCGGCCGGTGGTGGTTGGCGGCTCAGGGGGGTGCAGGTTGAAGATGAACTGCAGGCCCTCCCTAAACTACATGTCAAGTGCCTCTCTGCTACCATTGCGTTCAGTTTCAACAGTAGCATTCAGATTCCACAGTAAATTTCAGTTTCGATAGTTAAGTTTAGAGTCAACAGTTTTTACCTCATCTGTTGTAGTCAGGTGGTATTTGGTGATGTTAATTTTACATCCATTTTACATCATCTACTAGAGATGCTATTAGAATCCCACTTGAGATTGACGATGTCTGTCTTGTGCTGCTTCAGCCTTGACGTCTTACGGCTCACCGGAGCTGCTCCAACGACAGAACGAGCCATCACAATAGAGCAGTGCCCTGTACGCCGTCTACAGATTCCTCAGATCTTCCTCCACACCTTCGACAGCCACCTCTGCCTCAACTTGTTCAGCGACCAACCCAATGATGCTGAGGTCGACACGGCTACGGCAAAGAGGTTGTACACTTGTTGCACCACTTATTACTATACATTCATGTCGATCCATTAGGGCTATTTTGGTTCAACGGAAAAACGTCGATCCACTAGTTGTTACCATCACTCTAAATTTCTGCATGCTCTCCTTACATAATCTTGCCATATTTTTTTCGTATGCATGTCAGATATTGTACACAGTCATGCTGAACATGTAGAGAAAAAGAGAAGAGTTTTGCGCGGCAATACAATGTCATGCAGACATCGCTCCATGGTGGGTTCAATGGCAAACCCTCCCCACCCCTCTCCAGATTGTAATCCAGAGGAAGATATCTGTTCTGAGGCGGATTCAGACGCCGTTGACCACTCCTATTTACCCCCCAAGGTGTTTGCTCTACCTTGGCATGATGATGTTAGTCATATCATGCATATGTTGCCTTGCAGTGCCTACTTTTGACATCATATATGTCATCTGCTTAGTTTAGACATGTTCTGTAATGCCACCTGTTTAGTTTCTATATCATATATGGGAATTATGCAGTCTCATGTCTTTTAGCCAGCCATAATATACGTGAAATGTGCAATGCCATCCTGTTTAACCAGGCATCATATATTTGAATGATATCTTGCCCATCCTTTTCTTCATTAGATTTCCATTTGTCGACAATGTTTGTACATTAAACTACTCTTCCTGTGAATCAGCCATTTGGGTGGGAGATGGAAAAATCTGGAGTGAAAACAAGGCCTTCAGAGCAGACAGTGCTACCTGTCGAAGCAAATCTCTTGTTGGGTCCCGATAGCTCCTCAGAGATGGATTCAGAGACAGATGACCAGTCCTATTCCCCCGCTGAGGTGTATGCTCTAACTTGGCACAGTTATACTGCTCATATCATGCATACGGTGTCTTGCATTGCATAGTTTAGACATCATATACACAATATTCAACACCATGTTCTTAGTTCAGACATCATATCGAATGCCCTCTGTTTAGCATATAAATCACAAATGTGAATTAAATGATGCGATCTTGATTACTTAGATAACATGTAGGTGAATTATGTCATGCGATCCTGTTTAGTTATTCATCATATCTTTGAATTATGTTATGCTATGCTATCCAGTTTAGATAGACATCATAGTGAAATTATGTCATGCTATCCGTTTTAGTTAAACAATATACATGTCAATTATTTCATGCCCTCTTTTTTCCACACTATCTATTGCATCTGTCTCTCATACAATGTCTGTACATTCAACTATGTTTCCTGTTTATCATCCATTTGAATTGGAGCGGGTGATGCCAGTATCTAGCGGACTAAAAACACGGTCTTCAAATAAAACAGTTCTACCGCTTGGTGGAGATAGCACCCCGGCTGTACATGCACAAGAACCAGCCCTACCACACATAACCCAATCTCTCACAGATTGTACCCCTACTGCGATGGACACAGAACCAGCTTCACCCAATCTAATCCCAACCCCGGCCGATAGTAACCCCGTTCCTGTTGACACATCACCATCTCCACCATAGAGCTCCCAAACAAGAGCAGTTAGTAAGGCAGCTCCAGTGCCCAAAGGGCCAGTACTATCATGGCGAACCCCAACTCCACCAGTTAGTACGCCTATTCCTGTGGAGGAATCACAACCAGTTAGTCGTAGTTTAGCATCTATCGCATTTGATGTTGTTAAATCATATGTGTGTATCTTCCCATCTTGGAAATATTATACTGAAGATGAAGGAAAATGCTAGTTGCAGGTGTTTGTCCAGAAGTTATGTGTAAGTAATGTTATTCATGGCAATTACTTTGCTTCATCCCATACATCCTACCTCCATGATGGTTATAATACAGCAAATTTTCCCATTTTTCTCTATAGAGAAGGACCGATTTGGAAACTCGGGATGAGGTAACCTATGCTAATACCTCTGATATCTTCAAGAATGCTTGGTGGCAGTATCGGAATTACCTGAAGAAAACGTACGTCACCGGCAAAGAAACTCATCAAATTCCCTTACGTTCTCCTGAGACACATTTACTGGACGATGACTGGGAACGCCTTGTTCTGTACTGGTCCCGAACCAAGAATGTGGTAAGGTCTATGAGCTCATTTTCTATTTTTAAGTATTATATTCTTGCGTCTTACTATACTCTGTTCATGTAGAACAAGTGCCTAAACCTGAAGAACAACTATTCTAATTTAAGATTCCATTGCTATCATAGTTCAAAAAAGCGCTAGGCGTTAATTGTGCGTTTTGCCACCGCCTTGCACTTTACTGACCAAAGCGCATGCTTATGCGCAGTTATGCACAGATTATGCGTAGTTATGTGCAATGCGTTTTGCCAACACCTAGAGCCTAGGCGTGCCTTTTTTAACTATGATTGCTTTGCTCTTGTATCACTATATTTACGCATACAAACTTATTTTTAAATTGAAGGATCCAATCGAAACTCCAATGGCACAGCAGGTATGTTCACGCATGTTTCTTTAATAGGTTTGCTCTTATCAATAGCTCTGTTGATTTCAATTTCAATTGTGTATACAGTTGACTTTCATGTCATGCACATTACTAGCATCACAACAGAGCCAATAGTGTTGTTGTACATGTAAACCCGTGGTACCCATCTGAAACCTTGTTGTGCCGTGTAGTTTCCCACGCTTTGTATTCTTTCACTGCTGCTTTGTCTTGAACTGATATGATTTGAACCGTGTCTCTATTTTGATTTGGCAAGACAATGCAGTGACCATAGGACATAGATATATGTTTGTTTGATGCTTTTATTATGTACTAGTACTTGGCAATAGAAGACTTGGTAGTTTAATCCTGTCCACCTTACTACTGAACTGGTTCACCGAAATGAGTTTCATATACTAGTACATGCTAAACTTGTTATGTGTCTGCTTGTTTCTTCTTTTAGAATGCTGACAGAATATTGGGGAAGAGTGCCTTATTAAGCAATGGTAAAGGAAGTAATGCAGATAAGGTTTAGGATAGTGACACATCCTTGTTGGTCTCCAACAAAGCTGATAAAATAGCTAAGGAAGACTATCTTGAAGACAGCGAGACAACCCCAAAGTCTTGTCTTGGTTTAGTGTTCGAGTTACTGGCCACTACCGCTTGCACAAGCTATTCAAACTCATTGTCTGAATCAATTCGGTTTCTTGAGTCTCAACTACAAGCTGAAAGACATCGATCAGCTGTGCTGCGACAAGAAGCGGAAGGACTGCGGAAGTCCCTGGAGCATTCAGATGCATACTTTCTGGTGCAACAGAAAGCGTTGGAGGATTTTAGCGCCAAACAGACAAAGCTAATCAGCTTGCTAAGCTTATTGCCAGCATGGTGGATACCCAGGATAACATTTCTTGAGCTCTTCTGAAGTTGTTTTAGTTATGCTCTTGTTTTGCTGCTGCGTTTATTTGCACTAGTGGCTAATTTTGACGGCCAGTGTATGTAATGTGTTGCTTTGTTCCCTATATTTGCACTGGTGGCAAACTCTGATGCCCAGTGGATGTAATATGTGTAATAGGGGTAATAGGCTAGCGTTAATTGCTTGCTTATTTATTTCCTTATTGTCTTGTTTAGTTGTTTGCTTGTAGTCATTGCAGTTCTTTTTCTGTTTTTTTCTAGTGGCCACAATAGCCTATTTTGGGTAACTAGGCCAAAATAATCATGGAAACACACGGACTGTTGTAACCATGGGCCTCCTACAGGACGTATGATCCATGGGCCTTCGTCCGGCCGTAGGATCCATTGGCCTTCTATACGGGCCGTAGGATCCATCGGCCTTCTATACGGGCCTTAGGGTCCATGGGCCTTCTACGGGCCGTAGGGTCCATGGGCCTTCTATGGGTCGTACGATCCATGGGCCTTCTACGAGTCGTACTATCCATGGGCCTCATATGGGTCGTAGGATCCATGGGCCTTCTACGGGGCGTATCATCATTTCGCCAATCATGGGCCATACTATTCATGGACCATAACGGGCCGTTAATAGGCCGTATTTGATAACTCTATGAAAACAGCCCAACGGGTTTTTTTACATGAAAACGGCACAACGTATTAATGGTCCGCAAACGGGCCGACTATGACGACGGGCTGAATTTGGCCCACAAGCAGAAAATGACAGTAACGGGCCGTATGTAACCGAATGCTATAAATGATCCCAAGAATCAATGGGACCTGAGAAGGTCGAAAGATAACTTGGGATGGAAACGGCCCAATGGAATAACGGGCCGTTAATGGGTATAAAGTGATACACTGTTCATTACGGGTCAGTTTCACCATGGGCCGTTAATGGGCCAAGAGTTACAAAGGTCCTCATATGGGCCGAAAGAAGTCATGGGCCACACATGGGCCGGAAGTTAAAATGGGCTGAATCATATTGGACGGCCCAGATGACGCTACTGGGCCTAATTCGGATAGGGCGTAACGGGCCCTGGGTTAGCGGGCTGTAAATGGGCTATATGCGAACAGGTCGTTAACAGGCTTTCTGTGGGCCGGCCCGCCACCTTTTGACCAAGTCAAACGGGTCGTCCTTTTCATAGGAATGGGCCTCTGTTGGGCCGTGCCACGTGTCGCTGTATCATAGGCGCCTTCAGTCCAATGAGCGGATGACATCTGTCCCAACGGTGAGCCGACACGTGTTTCCTCCAGCCAATGATGATTTTACACGTGGAAAATCACCATTGGTCGGGGCTGTTAACGGGTTATCGTATCCAAAACACGACCCGATAGCTTAACGGTGTTCTGTTATGGTGAATGCCACGTGTCGGTCACCCTTGACGAAAGCACTTGTGACGTGTGATTTATCGTCATGGAAGTGGACACTTCCGTGCCGTGATGATAATTTTGGTAATGTCATGGAACACTTCTAGGACAGCACAGGTATGACTATCTTGATTTTGTCATAAAATCATCATGGATGTACATGCATGAAAAAAAACGCGACCTACTATGACAAACACGTATCATCACGGAAGTGTATTTTTTTTGTAGTGATCATGCAGGCAATCATTGTCAAAAGAGTCCACTAGTGGGACAAGAGAAGCAACATCACCTATGTTACCTTTGGAGCATCGCTCATGTGTTGTAGGTGAGGTGTTGAAGATCCACTCGTTGTCATCTTCGTCTTGATGGAACCATGTGGGGGGTGCATCATCGTCCACCATGTCCATCGTCATCTCCATTGGAGGGATGGACTCGTCGAGGGTAGGCATGTCGTCATGTAGGAGACCTAGCACCAAAGAAAGCACACTCGGAGTAGATGTTAAGTCCTTAGAAATCATAGTGGCCTCACGTGCCCTCTCAACTACCTCACTCTCTAAGTGTTGTGGCTCACTCACTCCCTCAAAGATGCACTCACTCATATGGTTGGTGGAGTCACTCAAATGGCGCTAAACCTCACATAGGATGTGTGGAATACTCTCATGTGTGGGGCTAGTGGTGGTCACACTCGTCCTCTCATAGGAAATGCTCTCAATGTGACGTATGGTGGAGTCACTCATGTGGTGGTGGCTCTCCTCACATGGCACTTGGGGCATCTCTTCATATGTGGGTGTCGGAGAGATGTAGGTGCAAATGTCTCCATGCTCAACTCCTATCGCAATGGTCAAAGGGGATGGACCTTGCTTGACCTTCTTGTCACAGTCTTGGTGTTGGAGGACCATATGATGTGGCACCTCGTAGCTCGTCTCCATGACCGAAGGGAATTTCCCATGCTCGGCCAACTTCCTTGAGGGGCTTCCGAAGATGGAAGTGTCGCCCTCGCTTGTAGGTAGTCACCTTGGACTTGATGAAGTTGATCTAGGCGTACTCATGGGAAGTAGGCGAAGATGCCGTACGTCCAAAGGCGAAGATGCCTTGATAGCACTTGGCGAAGATGCCGAAGTGGTGGTGGTAGCCGTAGCACCGTCTTGGTGTTGGTCGTCTCGCGGTCTTCTCTTTTTCTCATGAAGCTTGGACTTGGCGTGAAGTAGGGCTTGTTGGGACTTGTGCATTTGTGCTTGTGGAGCATCTTCATGATGATGATGTCGTTGTCGTGCTTGAGCTCGTAGTAGATGTCGTTCGTCGTCGTCATGCACATGTTGCTTGGAGGTGACTTTCCCTTCATGACGATGTGGATCACGAACGTGATGGTTGTCGCCATGTAGATGTGGACGAGGACGATTTGCACTGGCATCATTTTCGCGCTCCGAAGACTTGTGGCTTGAATGTCTCCGCCTTGAAGATGACGAAGGGGAAGAAGACTTGATCAAGGCTCTAATCTCCGCCATCCTTGCATCTTCTTCCTCTTTATGTGCGGAAAGCTTCTTGTCGATGTAGTCCCTTTTCCTTGCTTCAAAGTGACGAATGTCAATGGAGATGTTCTCGATGCACTCTCGCAATCTTGATTGTGCGCCTTGCATTTGTCGTTGTAGATCGAGGATGGATGCTTTGGAGACGTAGTTGTTCACGCCGTCGTTGTTGTCGTACACCGGAGAGGAAATGCCTTGCCTATCCTTCACAAGACTCGAGAAAATATGAGTGGGAGAAAGAGAAGAACTATACCAAATGTACCTTGACCAATGTTGAAGATGGATCAATGATCACTCAAATGTGTAACAAGGAAATAGCATAATTGGTACCAATTCTTGTCGGTTCTCACACCTACACAAGTAAGGCTTATGGTGGATCTCGGTGAGGATAGTGGCACAAAAAATTTGATGCAAAATGTTAGCAAGAGTCAATAATGTTGAAAGAGATTCACAAATTTGCAAGAGAAACAAGTAGACCAATAGCAACGAAAGGAACACGGAAACACACACACGGATAGATAAATGGGGTCGTGCAACCAAGAAATGAGCACAAAATGTGGAATCCACAGAAAACGCTCGTGTTGCACAACTCAAGAGAGACGCTAGCACGATTGCTCTATAGGCGGATACGACACTTGTGCACAACCTATACGATGCAAAATATATGGACTTCTATCCCAAGTATGCTATGTATGTATGGTTCCCGGTGTTTCTCTCAAGATGATCCAAGATGATCGGATATGACAATATTATATGCAATGTGGTATGATGCTATGGCACTTGCTTACAAGCTTCTTTGCTCTCTCTCTCTCTCTCTTGCTTAAAAGCTTTATTCCTTTTTTTGTATGGCCACTTTGGCACAATGCACAAACCAAGATAGCAATTGTGTATATGCGGGAACAAACTTGTGACACAAGATATGATACCAATATATGCACCACGATGATATGGTATGTATGCTATGGGAAGTATGATTACTAATGTGCACAAGTCACGTTGCCGGCAATACTCAAATGGCTAGTCTCGATAGGCAAGTAACGCAAAATGGGCTAGGGGTTAACAATGCAATGGCAAGGGGAATATACAATGGAGGGATACCACTATACCAAGATGATATGGAGGTTACCGTTGAGGGTTTCTCGGTTGTACGCCACGGACGGATGATGGTGAAGTGGTCAAAGTCGATGATGACCTCGAGGTGATGATGAGTGGCGGTGTTCTTGATGTAGAAACCAAGATGATGGAGACTCGTCCCTAAGTAGCCGAAACACCTTAGGAAACGGAAAAACCACGAACTCAAAATCTCAAACGTCAAATGTCAAAATGGTGGTAGCGAAAAGCGGTGGTGGTTTGCACTTGGCAATGCGGGAGTGGGATGATGGGCTATACACGTGTCGGAGTTGAAGTTGCCATCCCTAAGTAGCCGAAACACCTTAGGAGACACAAATCACTACTCAAGCAACCGCTAATGCTATAGCAAGAAAAATGGGTTAGGTTGCGGAAGTCGGTGGTGGTAATGCGGATGATATGGTGGAGGGCCTAGGAAAACTTGCCAAATTTCCAAACATTTGATGGAGTCAAATGGTGATGGTGGTGTTTTTATGGGATGGGGGATGTCAATAGCTTCAAAACAAGCTAAAGAACGTCAAAATCGGAATCCGGATGAATTAGTTATGGTCAAAACGGTGAAACGGGAAAAGCTAAAATGACAGCGGGCGAACATTCGGGGGTTTGGCCAGATGTCCGGGAACTGATGTCCAGAACCTTGCGCGAAAATGCGCTCCAGGAGCCGGATGTCCGGTCTAATGGCCGGATGTCCGGGATGGCCGGATGTCCAGGCTCCAAATCCGAGGATGAACTCAAGGAACTCGATTTTGGGGCGAAAATTGATGATTTTGGGGGCAAAATTTGATGGATTTCGTGGATGGAAGGTGGGGAAACTTGGGGAGATGCTAGATCCACTCGAAACCAAGCAAAACCATGGATCAAAATCAACAAAATATCATCAAAAATAACAAATCACTAAAAAAATTGGGGGCTATTTTCGGTGGGGATTTTTGGATTTAGGACGAAATCAACAAAATTAAGCTAGAAAACACAGGGTAGGGGCACTAAAAACGTGATCAACATGGCTCATGATACCAAGATAATGTAGGGCGGAACCCTCGAGGCCGATCTTTCATGTTTAGAGAGGATCCCTATGAGGAACACGAAGAACGCACGGAGGGGAACGAGGGAAATCACGGGGAAACGCAAGAGAAAACACTCAACCAACACGAATATGATCACACATGTGCTAGATCCAAGAAACACAAAGAGATACACGGTCCAAATCCAACAAAGGACGATACAAGTGGCGGTAGTTCATATCCGAGAGGAGGTCTTGAATCCACGAGGGATCTTCCCGTAAAGGGGTCTTGAATCCAGGTGGATCTTCTCCGAAGAGGTCGCGGTCTCTCACGAGGAGGAGATCTGTATGGATGAGCAAATCTCTATCTCAAATGAGCTAAGCCAATGCTAACCCTAAAACGTAGGTGGAGGGGAAGTATATATAGTCTAAGGGGCGAAGGGGTACATGGGCCTCAGCCCAGATGCGCTGCACGCAGGCAGGGGAGGCCGGATGTCCGGGCGTCGGGCCAGATGTCCGGGCCTTCGTGAGGTGCCGGATGTCCGGGCTAGCGGGCCGGATGTCCGAGCTGGAGTGGCCGGTCTCGGAGCTCTCTAGATAGGCGGGGTACGGATGTCCGGGCCTCTGGCCGGATGTCCGGGCTAACGGGGTTCAGCTTCGGGTGCGTTCTGTGATGGGCGCCGGATTTCCGGGGTCGGGCCGGATGTCCGGGCTGGTCCGGATGTCCGGGCTGGGGCCGGATGTCCGGGGCATGTAGCAGCTGGCTCTTCTTCCTTCTCCTCTTCCATGCTTGTCCTTGGTCCTTGGATCCTCCGCGGTCATCTCGGTTGTACCTGAGTATAGGCAAGGTCCATGCATGAGGTAGTAGCCATGTCTCACATGTGGAAAGTGATGGTTCGAAGAGGAGTGAATTCACCTTGTGTCTAATGGCGTATGTTTGAGGTCTCATCATATGTCCTCTTGGGGCTTGGAGAGTAGTCGGAGTGTACATGGGGATGGACGTGGGATGCTCTGCATCAGGTTAGTTGATGTCCGACCGGTCCCTTGAGCAGTAATAGATGTCACTGTTGTTTCCCTATCCATATGGTGTCCTTGGATGAGCACTTTGGAACCTATTATGTGCATCTATCATGGGTCTGTATTTCACATTCAATCACCCACTCAGGTGTTTCTGTCTTAGAACTGGATATTTCTTCCACTTGCATCGACCAGGTTGAGTCGAGTGTCTTTCTGAACCAGTGGGGGCACGCAGAGTGCACCCACTGGGTGTAGTCCCTGAGACCGTGGTCGACTGTTGGTAGTTGGCTGGGGTTTGAGAATCTCCCCTTTTTTTACTCATGCTAGGCAGACCATGCCGAGTGTAAAACCAAACCAGTGGGGGCACGCTAAGTGCACTCACTGGGTGTAGTCCCTGAGACTACTATTGAATGTTTGATTCAGCGGTAGACTTAGAACAGCCTTCACTGTGATTGACTTTTGTTTCTGTTGACTGACATATCTTATTTGCTGACTGCAGAAGTCTTGTAATCTTGGAGCTCAACTTTCCGAGCTGAATAAGAAGCAGATCAGCCTCAGCCTTTATCTGGATTTGACGAAGAAAAACCTCAAGAAGGCCCAGGATGAAACAGCTATCATGGGAGGTAACCACTCCTCCACCGTCCACCTTACGATTCTCTGTCTCTTTTCTCAGTCTCTTTGAACCGAGTAGTTCCACTCCAATAGATGTGCGTAGTGAAAATCATCAACTTCAAGCTCGTCTGGAGAATGTTATTTCTTTAGACAAAATGAAGCAAGCTCTGGAGAAGAAGGATCAGGATCTTGCTGCTGCCCAGAAGGAGGCGCGAGAGAAAATAGCACTTGCGGACAAGAAGCTGGCTTCAGTCGGCAAGTTGGAAGAGGAGATTGCGCGACTGAAGAAAGACAAGGAAAGCCTGACTAATGAAGTGGGGAATCTTAAAGCTAAGGACGGCGAACTAGAGTCTTATCTGGGGCAGCTTGCTGCGAAGTTGGTGTATGTCTTTAAGGATTTGAGAACACTTGATGTATGTCTTGCATGTGCTTATCTGTGGTGACAATGGGATATTCACGTGATCTACTTAATGTACATTTTGGTGATCAACTTGCGGGTTCAGTGAACTTGTGAAGTTATGCATAGGGGTTGGCACACATTTTCGTCTTGACTCTTCGGTAGAAACTTTGGGGCACTCTTTGAAGTACTTTGTGTTGGTTGAATAGATGAATCTGAGATTGTGTGATGCATATCGTATAATCATGCCCACGGATACTTGAGGTGACATTGGAGTATCTAGGTGACATTAGGGTTTTGGTTGATTTGTGTCTTAAGGTGTTATTCTAGTATTAACTCTATGATAGATCGAACGAAAAGAATAGCTTCATGTTATTTTACTACGGACTCTTGAATAGATCGATCAGAAAGGATAACTTTGAGGTGGTTTCGTACCCTACAATAATCTCTTCCTTTGTTCTCCGCTATTAGTGACTTTGGAGTGACTCTTTGTTGCATGTTGAGGGATTGTTATATGATCCACTCATGTTATTATTGTTGAGAGAACTTGCACTAGTGAAAGTATGAACCCTAGGCCTTGTTTCCTAGCATTGCAATACCGTTTGTGCTCACTTTTATCATTAGTTACCTTGCTGTTTTTATAATTTCAGATTACAAAAACCGATATCTACCATCCATATTGCACTTGTATCACCATCTCTTCGCCGAACTAGTGCACCTATACAACTTACCATTGTATTGGGTGTGTTGGGGACACAAGAGACTCTTTGTTATTTGGTTGCAAGGTTGTTTGAGAGAGACCATATTCATCCTACGCCTCCCATGGATTGATAAACCTTAGGTCATCCACTTGAGGGAAATTTGCTACTGTCCTACAAACCTCTGCACTTGGAGGCCCAACAATGTCTACAAGAAGAAGGTTGCGTAGTAGACATCAAGCTCTTTTATAGCGTTGTTGCCGGGAGGTGAGTGCTTGAATGTATATCTTTAGATCTTGCAATTGAATCTTTTTGTTTCTTGTTTTATCACTAGTTTAGTTTATAAAAGAAAACTACAAAAAAATGGAATTGAGTTTGCCTCATACGCTTCATCTTCTTAATATCTTTCATGAGAATGATGGAAAGGAAAATTGTGCTCAAGTGCTAGAAGAAGAAGTCTATAAAATGTTTGGCACTAAATATTTGAATGATGAGCATGATTGCAATGTTGTTAGTATGAACTCTTTGAATATCCATAGTACTAATGATATGCACTAGTCATGATGAAAATGTCTCTTATAAGCATGTCAACATTTGTGGAGTGCATAGAGTTTGGAAGTACACATCAAATAGGGAAGATAGATTTTGCAAGAGGCATAAGTATTTAGAAACTAATAGGTTGCAAGAAAGGCTAGATGTTTGTGCTGAAAATTTAAAATTTCTTTGCCACACTTGTGAACTTTGCAATGAACATGGTCATTTAAATCTCCAATGTAAATTGTTTCATGATCGACTCGTGTCCAGAAATTGTGATGACTTGATTTCCCTTGCACATCATAATGAACTTAGTTTGCTTTTGGGTTATGAAGAAATGAAACGTAAACTAAGCATATTCCAGAATATAACCTTGAGAAATTCCGTGATATTGATTTAGAGTAAATTTATATGTATTGTGTGGTGAATTGCATTGAAAATCCTTGTATTGCCAATTACATAAAGAAAAGAAAGCAAATAGAAGATGAAGAGAATACTAATGAAAGGGAAGAGACTTCCCAATATCCTCCTATTATTTCTTATGATGAATCAGGTAACGAGGAGGAGCTTTCTATTCAACCAATCTCATCAATAAGGAGTTCAAAAAGGAGGGTTAAACCCACACATGATGTGAAGAAGAAAAAGAAAAGACGGAGAAGCAAAGGTAGAAAGGTATCCCTCCCAAATGATGTTGCTCCTATTACTCATTATGATGATGCTAATTGCTATACTATTGGTGCTATCCATACTATTAATGATGAGACTGGTTATGCTTATGATATGAAAAGGCCCAAGCTTGGGGATGCTATGTTTGATAAGGATGACATGTTTGAGAATATATTTGCTGCAATTAATGTTTGTCCCAAGCTTGGGGATGCTATGTTAAATGAAGATGATATTTTTAGCCTCCCAAGTTTTGATGAGCAACTTTATTATGATGATACCATGCCTCATATTTATGATGATTATTGTGATGACACTTATGCAATAAAAAGTAGTGATGATTATATTTATAAAACTTGTCATGATTATGATTACCCTTTTTCTGAACATTCCGCTTTTAATGTGGAAACAATTTATAGTATTCGAGTCTCTTATGATACTCCCACTATTCCGAATGAGAAGAATTTTGCTTATGTGGAGAGTAATAAAAATTCTATGCTTGTAGACCATGAAAAGAATGCTTTATGTGATAGTTATATTGTTGAATTCATTTATGATGCTACTGAAAACTATTATGAGGGAGGAAAATATGCTTGTAGGAATTGCAATAATATCAAGTTTCCTCTCTATGTGTTGAAAATTTTGAAGCTATGCTTGTTATGCCGTCCCATGCTAGTTGATTATTGTTCCCCAAGTTTTTTGCTCACAAAATCCCTATGCATAGGAAGTGGTTTAGACTTAAATGTGCTAGTCATATTCTTCATGATGCTCTCTTTATGTTTCAATTCTTATATTTTATGTAAGCATCATTGAAATCATCATGCCTAGCTAGGGGCGTTAAACGATAGCGCTTGTTGGGAGGCAACCCAATTTTATTTTTGTTCCTGTTTAGTAATAAATAATTCATCTAGCCTCTGGTTAGATGTGGTTTTATGTTTTAATTAGTGTTTGTGCCAAGTAGAACCTTTGGGAAGACTTGGGTGAAGTCTATGTGATCTTGCTGTAAAAACAGAAACTTTTGCGCTCATGAGATTAGCTGTCATTTTTTACTGGAGAGTGATTTTAGGTTGATTATTTTTTAAGATGATTAATAGACAAATTCCTCAGGTCTAACAATTTATTTCAGAATTTTTGGAGTTACATAAGTATACATTTTATACATATTACTACAGACTGTTCTGTTTTTGACAGATTCTGTTTTCTATGTGTTGTTTGCTTATTTTGATGAATCTATGAGTAGTATCGAAGGGTATGAACCATATAAAAGTTGGAATACAGTAGACATTACACCAATATGAATTTAGAATGAGTTCACAATAGTACCTAAGTGGTGATTTATTCTCTTATACTAACGGAGCCTACGAGTTTTGTGTTGTGAAGTTTTCAAGTTTTGGGTAAAGATTCAATGAACTATGGAATAAGGAGTGGCAAGAGCCTAAGCTTGGGGATGCCCAAGGCACCCCAAGGTAATATTCAAGGACAACCAAGAGCCTAAGCTTGGGGATGCCCCGGATGGCATCCCCTCTTTCGTCTTCGTTCATCAGTGACTTTACTTGGAGCTATATTTTTATTCACCACATGATATGTGTTTTGCTTGGAGCATCATTTTCTTTTGTTAGTATTTGCTTGAACTTATTTAGAATAATGCTTTTCATCTATATTTTCAATAAAAATGTCAAGGATAGCCTTTACCATGCTTATTTAGCAAGTATGCATGTTGCTGTTTCAAAATAGAAAGTTTACCACTGTTGCAAAAATTCCCTAAAAAAGTCAGAGAATGATATAATGTTGAAACTTTTAGAATATTGAGCTATGATAAATCTTATACAGTGTAGTATTTTTCTCATAATTTTTGGAGTTAGAGAAGTATGATGAATCTTGCATTCTGTACAGACTATATTGTTTTGGCAGATTGCTGTTATGTTTGCATTGTTTGCATATGTTTGTTTGTTTAATGATTCTATTTGAGGATAGGAGTATTAAATATGCAGATACATTCAGTATGCAATGTTGAATAATAATTTTTTGTGATTTGTACAATAGAAAATGATAAGGTTTTTGCATTGGTTTATACTAACTTATCTCACGAGTTCTTGTTGAGTTTGGTGTGGATGAAGCTTTCGAGATTTAGGAAACCGTAATATGAGAGGAATTAAGGAGACACAAAAGCTCAATCTTGGGGATGCCCAAGGCACCCCAAGATAATATTTCAAGAAGTCTCAAGCATCTAAGCTTGGGGATGCCCCGTTGGGCATCCCACCTTTCTTCTTCAACAACTATCGGTTAGTATCGGTTGAGCCTAAGTTTTTGCTTCTTCACATGAGTTGTGCTATCCTTGCAATGTAATTTTATTTTGCTTGTTGTTTGAATAAAATACCAAGATCTGAAATTCTTAAATGTTAGAGAGTCTTCACATAGTTGCATAATTATTTGACTATTCATTTATCTTCACTTATATCTTTTGGAGTAGTTTGTCTTTTGCTCTAGTGCTTCAATTATATCTTTTTAGAGCACGGTGGTGGTTTTATTTTGTAGAAATTATTGATCTCTCATGCTTCACTTATATTATTTTGAGAGTCTTTTAGAACAGCATGGTATTTATTTGCTTTGGTTATAAAATTGGTCCTAATATGATGGGCATCCAAGTTGGGTATAATAAAAACTATCATAGGAAGTGAATTGAATACTATGATCAACTTGATGCTTGATAATTGTTTTGAGATATAAAGGTGGTAATGTTAGAGTCATGCTAGTTGGGTAATTATGCAATTGATAAATACTTGTGTTAAAGTTGGCAACTCCCGTAGCATGCACGTATGGTGAAAGTTGTGTGACAAATTTGTTGCATGAGGTGTTCTTTCGAGTGCCTTCCTTATGAGTGGAGGTCGGGGGCGCGCGATGGTTAAATCCTACGAACCTCCCCCCTAGGAGCATGCATAGTAGTACTTTGCTTCAAGGGCTAATAAAACTTTTGCAATAAGTATATGAGTTCCTTATGACTAATGTGAGTCCATGGATTATACGCACTCTTACCCTTCCATCATTGCTAGCCTCTACGATACCGTGCATTGCCCTTTCTCACCTTGAGAGTTGGTGCAAACTTCACCGGTGCATCCAAACCCCATGATACGATACGCTCTATCACACATAAACCTCCTTATATCTTCCTCAAAACAGCCACCATACCTACCTATTATGGCATTTCCATAGCCATTCCGAGATATATTGCCATGCAACTTTCCATCGTTCCGTTTATTATGACACGCTCCATCATTGTCATATTGCTTTTGCATGATCATGTAGTTGACATCGTATTTGTGGCAAGACCACCTTTACAATTGTTTCATACATGTCACTCTTGATTCATTGCATATCTCGGTAACACCGCCGGAGGCATTCAAGTAGAGTCATATTTTGTTCTAAGTATTGAGTTGTAATTGTTGACTTGTAAATCAATAAAAGTGTGATGATATTCATTATTAGAGCATTGTCCCAAGTGAGGAAAGGATGATGGAGACTATGATTCCCCCACAAGTTGGGATGAGACTTTTGACTTTATGAAAAATAAAAGAGTCCAAAGAAGCCCAAATAAAAAAAAGGCCAAAGAAGCCCACCAAAATAAAAAATAAAAATAAATAAATAAAATGAGAGAAAAATAGAGAAGGGACAATGTTACTGTCCTTTTTCCACACTTGTGCTTCAAAGTAGCACCATGATCTTCATGATAGAGAGTCTCTTATGTTGTCACTTTCAAATACTAGTGGGAATTTTCATTATAGAACTTGGCTTGTATATTCCAATGATGGGCTTCCTCAAAATGCCCTAGGTCTTCATGAGCAAGCAAGTTGGATGCACACCCACTTAGTTTCTTCTGTTGAGCTTTCATACATTTATAGCTCTAGTGCATCTGTTCCATGGCAATCCCTACTCCTCATGTTGACATCAATTGATGGGCATCTCCATAGCCCGTTGATTAGCCTCGGCAATGTGAGACTTTCTCCTTTTTGTCTTCTCCACACAACCTCCATCATCATATTCTATTCCACCCATAGTGCTATATCCATGGCTTACACTCATGTATTGCATGAGAGTTGAAAAAAAGCTGAAGCGCGTTAAAAAGCATGAACCAATTGCTTGGCTGAAACCGGGGTTGTGCATGATAGGAGTATTTTGTGTGACGAAAATGAAGCATAGCCTAACTATATGATTTTGTAGGGATAAGCTTCCTTTGGCTATGTTATTTTGATAAGACATGACTACTTGTTAGTATGCTTGAAGTATTACTATTCTTATGTCAATATGAACTTTTATCTTGAATCATTTGGATCTGAACATTCACGCCACAATAAAGAACATTACATTGAGAAATATGCTAGGTAGCATTCCACATCAAAAATTCTGTTTTTATCATTTACCTACTCGAGGACGAGCAGGAATTAAGCTTGGGGATGCTTGATATGTCTCCAACGTATCTATAATTTTTTATTGTTTCATGCTATTATATTACTTGTTTTGGATGTTTATGGGCTTTACTAAACACCTTTATATCATTTTTGGGACTAACCTATTAACCGAAGGCCTAGCCCAAATTGTTGTTTTCTTGCCTATTTCGGTGTTTCGAAGAAAAGGAATATCAAACGGAGTTCAAATGGAATGAAACCTTCGGGAGAGTTATTTTTGGAACGGAAGCAATCCAGGAGACTTGGAGTAGACATCAAGGAAGCTTCGAGGTGGCCACGAGGGTCAGGGGCGCGCCCCTACCCTCGTGAGCCCCTCGTGGCTCCCGTGACCGACTTCTTTCACCTATATATATCCATATACCATAAAAACATCGAGGAGCACAATAGATCGGGAGTTCCACCGCCGCAAGCCTCTGTATCCACCAAAAACCTCTCGGGAGCCCGTTCCGGCACCCTGTCAGAGGGGGAACCCATCACCAGTGGCCATCTTCATCATACCGGCGCTCTCCATGACGAGGAGGGAGTAGTTCACCCTCGGGGCTGAGGGTATGTACCAGTAGCTATGTGGTTGATCTTTCTCTCTCGTGTTCTTGAGGTGATACGATCTTGATATATCGCGAGCTTTGCTATTATAGTTGGATCTTATGATGTTTCTCCCCCTCTACTCTGTTTTAATGGATTGACTTTTCCCTTTGAAGTTATCTTATCGGATTGAGTCTTTAAGGATTTGAGAACACTTGATGTATGTCTTGCATGTGCTTATCTGTGGTGACAATGGGATATTCACGTGATCTACTTGATGTATGTTTTGCTGATCAACTTGCGGGTTTAGTGACCTTGTGACCTTATGCATAGGGGTTGGCACACGTTTTCGTCTTGACTCTTCGATAGAAACTTTGGGGCACTCTTTGAAGTACTTTGTGTTGGTTTGAATAATGAATCTAAGAATGTGTGATGCATATCGTATAATCATGCCCACGGATACTTGAGGTGACATTGGAGTATCTAGGTGACATTACGGTTTTTGTTGATTTGTGTCTTAAGGTGTTATTCTAGTACGAACTCTATGATAGATCGAACGGAAAGAATAGCTTCGTGTTATTTTACTACGAACTCTTGAATAGATCGATCACAAAGGATAACTTTGAGGTGGTTCCATACCCTACAATACTCTCTTTGTTTGTTCTCCGCTATTAGTGACTTTGGAGTGACTCTTTGTTGCATGTTGAGGGATTGTTATATGATCCAATTATGTTATTGTTGTTGAGAGAACTAGCACTAGTGAAAGTATGAACCCTAGGCCTTGTTTCCTAGCATTGCAATACCGTTTGTGCTCACTTTTATTATTAGTTACCTTGCTGTTTTTATAATTTCAGATTACAAAAACCGATTTCTACCATCCATATTGCACTTGTATCACCATCTCTTCACCGAACAAGTGCACCTATACAATTTACCATTGTATTGGGTGTGTTGGGGACACAAGAGACTCTTTGTTATTTGGTTGCAGGGTTGTTTGAGAGAGACCATCTTCATCCTACGCCTCCCACGGATTGATAAACCTTAGGTCATCCACTTGAGGGAAATTTGCTACTGTCCTAGAAACCTCTGCACTTGGAGGCCCAACAACGTCTACAAGAAGAAGGCTGTGTAGCAGACATCAACGAGCAGGGATTAAGCTTGGGGATGCTGATACGTCTCCAACATATCTATAATTTATGAAGTATTCATGCTATTATATTATCCATCTTGGATGTTTTATATGCATTTATATACACTTTTGTATTATTTTTGGGACTAACCTATTAACCGGAGGCCCAGTCCAAATTGTTGTTTTTTTGACTATTTCAGTGTTTCACAGAAAAGGAATATCAAACGGAGTCCAAACGGAATGAAACCTTTGGGAGAGTTATTTTTGGAACAAACGTGATCCAGAGGACTTGGAGTGGGCGTCAAGAAAGAAGCGAGGAGGCCACGAAGCAGGGAGGCGTGCTCCCCCACCCTCGTGGGCCCCTCACAGCTCCACCGACGCACTTCTTCCTCCTATATATACCCATATACTCCAAAAACATCCAGGAGCACCATAGATCGGGAGTTCAGCCGCCGCAAGCCTCTGTAGCCACCAAAAACCTCTCGGGAGCCTGTTCCGGCACCCTGCCGGAGGGGGAATCCCTCACCGGTGGCCATCTTAATCATCCCGACACTCTTCATGACGAGGAGGGAGTAGTTCACCCTCGGGGCTGAGGGTATGTACCAGTAGCTATGTGTTTGATCTCTCTCTCGTGTTCTTGATTTGGCATGATCTTGATGTATCGCGAGCTTTGCTATTATAGTTGGATCTTATGATGTTTCTCCCCCTCTACTCTGTTGTAATGGATTGAGTTTTCCCTTTGAAGTTATCTTATCGGATTGAGTCTTTAAGGATTTGAGAACACTTGATGTATGTCTTGCATGTGCTTATCTGTGGTGACAATGGGATATTCATGTGATCTACTTGATGTATGTTTTGGTGATCAACTTGCGGGTTTAGTGACCTTGTGACCTTATGCATAGGGGTTGGCACACGTTTTTGTCTTGACTCTTCGGTAGAAACTTTGGGGCACTCTTTGAAGTACTTTGTGTTGGTTTGAATAGATGAATCTGAGATTGTGTGATGCATATCGTATAATCATACCCACGGATACTTGAGGTGACATTGGAGTATCTAGGTGACATTATGGTTTTGGTTGATTTGTGTCTTAAGGTATTATTTGATACGTCTCCGTCGTATCTATAATTTTTAATTGTTCCATGCCAATATTCTACATCTTTCATATACTTTTGGCAACTTTTTATATTATTTTTGGGACTAACATATTGATCCAGTGCCCAGTGCCAGTTCCTGTTTGTTGCATGTTTTATGTTTCGCAAAAAACCCATATCAAACGGAGTCCAAACGGGATAAAACGGACGGAGATCATTTTTGGAATATTTATGATTTTTGGGAAGAAAAACCAACGCGAGACGGTGCCCGAGGGGGCCACGAGGCAGGGGGCGCCCCTGACCCTCGTGGGCACCCCATAAGGTGGTTGATGCTCTTCTTTTGCCGCAAGAAAGCTAATTTTCGGAGAAAAATCTGGGTGAAGGTTTCAATCCAATCGGACTTACGGATCTCCGGATATATAAGAAACGGTGAAAGGACAGAATCCAGGAACGCAGAAATAGAGAGAGACAGAGAGACAGATCCAATCTCGGAGGGGCTCTCGCTCCTCCCAAGCCATGGAGGCCATGGACTAGAGGGGAAACCCTTCTCCCATCTAGGGAGGAGGTTAAGGAAGAAGAAGAAGAAGAAGGGGGGCTCTCTCCCCCTTGCTTCCGGTGGCGCCGGAATGCCGCCGGGGCCCATCATCATCACCGCGATCTACACCAACACCTCTGCCATCTTCACCAACGTCTCCATCACCTTCCCCCTTCTATATTCAACGGTCCACTCTCCCGCAACCCGATGTACCCTCTACTTGAACATGGTGCTTTATGCTTCATATTATTATCCAATGATGTGTTGCCATCCTATGATGTCTGGGTAAATTTTCGTTGTCCTATCGATGATTGATGAATTGTTATCATTGGTTTAATTCACTTGTGGTTATGTTGTTGTCCTATTGTGCCCTTCGTGTCGCACAAGCGTGAGGGATTCCCGCTGTAGGGTGTTGCAATATGTTCATGATTCACTTATAGTGGGTTGCTTGAGTGACAGAAGCATAAACCCGAGTAAGGGGGTTGTGACGTATGGGATAAAGGGGACTTGATGTTTTAATGCTATGGTTGGGGTTTATCTTAATGATCTTTAGTTGTTGCGGATGCTTGCTAGAGTTCCAATCATAAGTGCATATGATCCAAGAAGAGAAAGTATGTTAGCTTATGCCTCTCCCACATAAAACTTGCTATCGGTCTAGTAAAGTAATCAATTGCTTAGGGACAATTTCACAACTCCTACCACCACTTTTACACACTCGCTATATTTACTTTATTGCTTCTTTATCTAAACAGCCCCTAGCTTTTATTTACGTGCTCTTTATATTCTTGCAAACCTATCCAACAACACCTACAAAGTACTTCTAGTTTCATACTTGTTCTAGGTAAAGCGAACGTCAAGCGTGCGTAGAGTTGTATCGGTGGTCGATAGAACTTGAGGGAATATTTGTTCTACCTTTAGCTCCTCGTTGGGTTCGACATCTTACTTACCGAAAGAGGCTACAATTGATCCCCTACACTTGTGGGTTATCATTATTCTAGTATGAACTCTATGATAGATCGAACGGAAAGAATAGCTTCGTGTTATTTTACTATGGACTCTTGAATAGATCGATCAGAAAGGATAACTTTGAGGTGGTTTCGTACCCTACAATAATCTCTTCATTTGTTCTCCGCTATTAGTGACTTTGGAGTGACTCTTTGTTGCATGTTGAGGGATAGTTATATGATCCAGTTATGTTATTATTGTTGAGAGAACTTGCACTAGTGAAAGTATGAACCCTGGGCCTTGTTTCCTAGCATTGCAATACAGTTTACGCTCACTTTTACCACTTCCTACCTTGCTGTTTTTATATTTTCATATTACAAAAACCTATATCTACCATCCATATTGCACTTGTATCACCATCTCTTCGCCGAACTAGTGCACCTATACAATTTACCATTGTATTGGGTGTGTTGGGGACGCAAGAGACTCTTTGTTATTTGGTTGCAGGATTGCTTGAGAGAGACCATCTTCATCCTACGCCTCCCACAGATTGATAAACCTTAGGTCATCCACTTGATGGAAATTTGCTACTGTCCTACAAACCTCTGCACTTGGAGGCCCAACAACGTCTACAAGAAGAAGGTTGCGTAGTAGACATCAGTCCACAAGTGCCACCATCGACTAAAGCATCTCCAACGGTTCAAGCTACACCAGCATTGGCTCCTACGAGTCAAGCTGCACCTCCATTACCAGATGCTTCAGTGGCGGCGGCATCGTCTCAAGTACCACCTGCAGCACCAGAAGCATCGGCGGCGGCTCCATCGGCTCAAGTACCACCTCCGGCACCAGAAGCATTGGCGGCAGCTCCATCGGCTCAAGTACCACCTGTAGCTCCATAAGAATCAGCGGCGGCTCCATCGGGTCAAGTACCACCTACAGCACCAGAAGCATCAACGGCGGCTCCATCGGCTCAAGTTCCACCTGCAGCACCATAAGCATCGGCGGCGGCTCCAACGTCTCAAGTACCACCTGCAGCACCAGCTACTGGCCCTATCACAGTTCTTGGGCTTCCATCTCCTGTTGCTGCTGACTCCAAGGGCAAGAAAGGAGGGAAAACTATCGACGCGCAGCCGATTGCTTGGGCTCCACCATCCAACTCTGGTAAGTGAAGACCTTGCGTCTTCGCTTTCTGTAGCGAGAGTGATGGATTGGCATATGTCAGTGTTGGTTTCTGCAGCATCGTTCAACCCTTTGTTTGTGGTTGGAGTGTGCTCCTTTTATTTATGTGTTTGGACTTTTCTACGCTTTCATGTGTATGGATGAATGTAAGACTACTTCTATGCTTTGTGTGATGAAAGTGAACATTTGTGCTTTCAGTACCTATAATATATTTTCTATTGTGTTCCCTAAATTTTTTTGTATGATGTTAGCCTAGATGATAACCTCTCCTCCTGGTGACCCCTCCTCCTGGTGATAACTCCAACCTCCTCTCCCATATTAGCTTTTGTCAGTTTTGAAAGTTGTTGTTATCACACCAACCATGGACCTGGTAACTAAACCACTTTTATCTGTTACTAACTTTATTAAGTGTGTGATACATGCATCTCCTATCATTGCGTAGTTATTTTCCTTAATTTTCGTCGTGCTTACCTAACATGACTGCACTGGTAGTGGCAGGTGTGTACTCATATTCATCTAATATTTGTTTTTATTCCCTCATTTTTTTAATTATCATGATAAGTCTTGTGCCACTATCCTGGTAACTCAAATGTTCAAATCCTGATTATTACTGTTTCATGGACATGATAACTCCAATCATATATATTCATTTCCAATTCTTTGCTATAAAAGTTCTTTTGGTCTTCTTTTTAATACATGTTTTTATGTTATCACACATGCTCCTCATTATGCACCAATTCTATCTAATATGTTTTAAAAAATCCCATACCAGTGTGCTGGTAATCCACATTCACATTACCTGGTATTTTCTGTAAGTGTGTCTGATAACTTAATGTATATTGACTCAATTTTTAATTCTTGTTTCTTTTCAATATATTATCTTGGTTATCACTATTGTTCATGTCCTTATCCCTCTTTTTTTATTTATGTAACACCGGAAGGTGGTCATGTGCAATTGTATGATGTCGAGATTGATGATGATGAGGTTCTCATGTGGTGGGAAGAGTTTGAACATGACAATCCAGCATTAAAAGGGAAATTGAATGTTAAAATGGTGATTTTTTCTGCTCCCTAAACATTGCAATCCTCGCATAAATCCCTTTCTTTGTTTTTCAACTATGGAAAACTTGTGACAGTTGATAAGTTATGAATCACCAATTGATAAGTCTTTCTCCCTTCTGCTGATAACTTTTGTTTTCAATGTTTTTTTTTCTTTTTTGACTTTTGCTTACTCATGTCCTTGTTACATTATACATCTTTAGTTATGTGTTTTCTGTTTTTACCAGACAACCATCAAAGTCCAACATTCATTACACCAGAGTTACCACCTCGCACAGAGCATTTAGTATGCAGTGCAACCCCTAAATCCTTTATTCGGAAAGTTAGGGTCACCCACCCGTCCAAATACCTGCTCCCACCTTTTGCCACCCTCACACCGACTGAGGAGGAAAAGTTTGTTTACAATGAAGTTATCAAGCATACTACTCATTCCAACTCCAAGATTAAAGAGTTTGTTTTCCTCTTTTTCTCATTTCTTAACATAAATAATTATTTGTGTGCCATCTTTTGAAATGTATTTTTTTAATCTTTTTGTACTCTAGTGTTATGGTCATCGACATTGATGGTAGGTGGGTCACCCTTGGTGAGCTTGCCAATTGTGTGAAGGGAATTGGGAAACTATCAACCAGCATTGCTGAGTTACATGTTTGCATTCTTCAGCGTAAGGAAACCCCAAACAGGCTCATCTTCCCTTGGGTGTTGTCTGTGTATCTGTTGATAGGAGACTTCAAATCGAAGTGTCTATTGAAGTATTCCCGATGGCATCAGTTTTACATTCTTAGTCACCAGGATCAGGTATGTTATGTTTCTTGGATTTGGTATGCTATGTTTGCTGGTTCTAGTAACTTTACAGTTAGTGTCTTGGTAACATCTTGTTAATATCAGTACTCTTTATTTTTTTACCTTGACATTGTTTGTTCTTCATGTCATGATAACCTCTTTCATGCAAACTGGCAACTTTGACCTTTATGCCCTGATAATTTTTTCTAGTTGCCTCCCATGTGAATTTCAGTACCATTTTTATCTTTGTAGTTTTGTTCTTTCTCCCCTGCCAAGCTTACTGCCTTTTATTTTTTTGCAGCTGCTATTCCCTGCTTTGCAAAGTTGGGTCCCGGTCCAAATGACGGGCATTAGTATGTGTTGTCACTAAATCTTAGGGCAAAGCGGTTTGAAGTTCTAGATTCATTGCGTGAAGAAGATAGTCATTCTCTTCTCGAGCATGCGACAAGATACATGAACGCTATAAAGAAGCCTTGGTTGATAAATTACAAGGACTCACATAAGCAAATTCAGGATTATGAACTTGTGTACATTGATGTGTTGAAACAAGATAATGGGTTAGTTGTGGATTATTCATTCTCTTTTTAACACCCCACTATATGTTTTCTTATCCCTGTTTATTGACCCGGTCGCAAACTCCAATTAAACTGACTGTGGGTTGTTTTTTCATCACTAATGTTTCAGCATTGATTGCGGATTGTTCGCCTGCACGTATCTCGAGGTGTGGGATGGCAAAAATGTTTCGGCCTTAACTCATGAACAAATTCCAGCTCTCTGGAAAATTTTGACATTGAGGTGGTTAGATCATGTAGAAAACAAATGCAAGCAGTGGCGTTATCATTTGTTTGGCAGTGGGTGATGAGGTGATATTTTTTACGACAGCGTGATAACTTCTACCAAGCTGTCATGATAACTTTTTTTACATGAATCTGTCATGCCAATGTCATGGAGCAAAGTGTTGACATGTTGTTTTACTATAGTATACAAATTCCAAACCCACTAACCAGATGATAAATTCATTGCTGTCATTATAATTTGGATCACATTTTATTTGACAACTGCAATCATCTTCTTGTCGAAGACCGGGATTACTTGCTTCTAATTTTTAGAAGTCCAAGCAGGCGTAATTTTTTGTTCATAAGTAATACAATGCAGTGTTGGTAGCCTACAATAAATGTAGATATAAAATTTTGGATTTACAAATCCATGACAACTTCATCATACAGTGTTGGTAACTGGCATATTAGGGTACTGATAGCTTGCATAAAATATAGACATACACTTTTTTGCATTACAAAGCCATGATAACTCATTAATACAATGCTGATAACTGGAATGGTATGGGGCTTGTAGCTTGCACATTATGGTTGGTGAAAATAATGTAGCCACCATTTTCCCTTTTCATAGCACCTTCTTCATTTATCTTGCTAGGGGAGATTTGCATTTGCGTCTGTCGTGGTCGAAGCTCCCGCACACACCACATTGCCTTTTTGGCTTGGGCCTTGCAATCTCAAAACCTGACTGCTTCCTTTTTGACTTTGGTCGCCCCTTCGTTGTAGTCTTGGGAGGGACTAGTATCACCTTTGTGTTTGAGGATGGAGCTGCATCAGGATGTGGGGGCTGGATGACAAAAGCATGACTGTTTTTGCTAGCATGTATCGTCACACGCACACTTTCTTGTTGTATGGCGCGGTTATCCTGTTGCTGCACTTTAGTGGCACTTTCTTGTTGTGTGGCAGGGTTCTCCTATCGCTGCACATTAGTGGCACTTGTTTGTTGTGTGGTTGGGTTCTCCTATTGTTTTGCGTCGGGGGCGTTTTGGTGCTATGTGGCGGAGTTGTCTTCATTCACCTGCCCCAAAGGTATCGGGCAGGGATCCGGCTGTCCTTGAAACGATCATTTTTCTTCTTCCTTTTCCTTTCTCGCTTTTCTAAGTTGATTGTTTTTCAGAGTTTCAAGCTCCTCCTTGAATTTATACAGGTGTTTTCTTGCCAATCTGGTTCCATCATCTTCCTCTGGCAAGCATCATTGGTTGATGCCTTAAATTCTTTAATAATTGACATATATCGCATGACGCTTTTCCCTTCCTATGGCATCGACTTCTTAACTGTTGGCTGTTTGAAACCAGGTTGAATAACATCCTCCTCTAGATCCCAAGTCCACCTCTTTAGGATGTACTTTTCAGGTATCTCGTAAACCCCAATCTGGTCCATAACTCATAGTATGTGTGCGCACAGTAGTCCGTCACGATCAAACTTGCAGCAAGTACATGAGTAGGTTTGTTCATCCATGTTTGCTTGCACATGGTAGTCCCTGTCCCTATATTTTGGTATTATACCCCACACTGAGCTGACCTTGAAGGTACCATCATCTAATGCGTCATATCTGTAGGCTGATTTCATCTTCATCTCCACCTGGAACTTGCAAAACAGGTTATGCATGTACAACCCCCGCACCTGCGCATCTCCAGCGGGTTCATCAAGTACATTTCAGTTTCTTTGTACACTGTTTCCAACTGCTCTTTTGACACGCTAGCCATCATCTTATCTTGTATCATAGTGTACTGTTGTGCGAATTCGATTAGTGAGTTGTTTGGGTTAACATACTTCTTGAGCATAGAGTTAAAAACCCTCGCTTCTTGTCGTGGTCTGCAAGAACGAAAAGAAAATCGTGCATATAGTATGTCGGGACCCAACACTTCCTATTTTCCCATAGCCATTTGAAATGCTCGTTGTCGGTCTGGCCATACGCTTCCATCATCACCCACCACTTGTGTTCAAACTCCTCAACTGCATTCATAACAGAACCATGATAACATCAGTTATTGATTGGTGGTAACCTTAGTTCAGACATGTTGGTAACTAGAACACCATAATTGTTGATAATACTATCACACACACTTGATTACTTTAGTTCAAGCATCATGGTAAGTACATTGCACATAGGATGATTTTTTGTCCACGATGAATACCGCTCGGTGTGTGTAGTACAAGCATCATTTTTAACTAGCAAAAATCAAGATTCCTATCAATCATCATGGTAAGTTTTTTTGTAAATTGTTGGGCGTGCAACTGAAATGTGTGCAACAAACATGAACATGATAGGTACAATACAGAAAATAATGAATGTAGCTAATCTTGTTATAATGCTCTGGTAAACTGTCACCTTCTTACATGGTAACTGTTGATATCATGCATGTAAACCCATTTTACTGTGTTTAAGGTAGTGAGGGTGGGAAATAAATACTAGTCAGCCTGTTGTCAACACAATCCTTGAATGCATTGTTTAGTGGCTCATCGTCAGCCATCAGCTTCCCAAGTTTCTCCTGTGCTTTTTTCATTATATGCCAGCGGCAATTCCTGTGTACTATCCCGATGAACACCTCATCAATAGCACTCCTCATTGCAAAATCTTGATTCGTTATTATGTTCTTTGGCGCAATTTCACCTATTTCATGCAATAATGCATTAAACAACCACATAAAGTTACAAAATAGTTCGTTTCGAACAAATCCACAACCAAATTGGATTGACTACCCATGGTTATTAATGCCAATGAAGGGCGCATAGGGCATCTTGTACATGTTTGTCATGTATGTTGTGTCGAAGGAGATGACATCATTGTATCTAGCATATGCCATGCGCGACGCACCATCTATCTAGAACAAATTTTCCACTCTGTCCTCATCATCAGCTTTATTCTCCAATAGAAATTTGAATCTTGTGCCTTCATTTCTTGGAAGTATGAGATTGTTCTCCCCACATCAGCGTGGTGGTACTCCATGCGGAATTTAGCTCGCTGGTTTGCAATGTCCTTTGTCGTGTATGGTACATCTTTAGGAGACCCGTAGAACCATTGCATTAGTTGCATCTGTCTTGCTGTCTCTATGTTGCATCCGTGCAATATCTTCAAGAAGTCCTGCTCATCCTTTGGAATGTTCCTATGTGATGATAGGAACTTTGTCAAGGACGGATTTCTTATTAGAGGGTGGTTGTGGTCGTCGTTGAAGCATTTAACTCTCCACCATGCATCCGTGTGGGTGATGTAAAGTTGGGCCGGACATCCCGACCTCACAACCTCCCCTATTTTCCTCTTCTTCACGATGCCTTTTGGGTTCTGCACATCATGTGTCTCCTTGTTTGTTTTTGGCTTGTCATATTTCCCACAAACCAAGAGGACTCTTCTTACAATGTCGTCTTTAATTGTTTTTCTGTATTCCAACCTCATCCCAAACCCATGTCTTAGTGCATATTGCTTGTAATGATCATAAGCTTCCTCATAAGTATCAAACTTCATCGTTTCATTAGGAGGCTTCAGTGTGGAGTGTGCCTCGGTGTTTTTGTCTGCCTGATTAGCATTTTCTCCTCCTGTTTCTGGACTTGCTGGCTCGCTGACTGAATGATCAAAGAAGCTTTCTCTCCCCCTATGCTGCTAGTTGTTGGTTCTTTGCTTGTCTCTCGTGCCATTGGGTTGCTTCTAGATGTAGCTCCTATAATGTTTTTGAAGTTGTTAGTTTGTGTTATATTTCCTGCATGCCCAAACTTGTGCTAACTGGTACTCCACTTGTCTGGTAAAGTTTGCATGTAGTAAGATGTTTTTGTAGTTGTAAACTGAAAGCATGTAATTGTAATACAGATTGCATGATAATTCTTATGCAGTAAGTGTGGTAACTGTACCTAATTTCATGGTAACTTGTGTGCATTAAGCTTGGTGATTGTTAACTGATGCATGGTGAATGTGGTAGTTGTAAATAACATAGTTTGTAATTGCATTTCAAGTATGATGGTAACAAGTCTGTGAATAAAAATGTGGTAGCATGGTAAATGTTTTACCTTCGTCTGTTTTTTTGATGTTTGCAGAACCAAAGCTTGTCGTGTGTGCTTGTTCACACTGTTGGTTTGTCACAACACCACTCATCGTGATATCCACATTACCCCCATTGTCATGTGCCATTTTTTTGTGTTGCAGCACCTGCTAGCTCATATAATTGCATCCATCAATTCCACACTTACACGCAATTTTGATTATTTTTTCACAACAACTATAAATTTTCTTTTTCTGCACTAGTTACTTCATTTTTTATAGCAGGTATCATTTTTGGAGTAACCAGCGTATGGGAGTACGACAGCGATAGTTCCTATCAACCTCATTTCATCAACATCATTTCTTATCGAAAAATTCTGGTGGCAACAATGTAAATCACACATGGTATTCTTGTAGTGTTTTAACACCTTTGTTTCTGAGTTTTCCTGGTAAATTGTAATGAATTAGCATGATAACTTGTTCTGTCATGGGTTGTTCTATAAAAAAAGGATCCTTTTTATGTTGAATAAGTGTTAAAGGATGTTGATTACTCAATGCAGACACTTTGGTATCTTCCTTGAAACGAAATGGTAACTCAGTTATTAATGAGAAATTTCATACATGTAGTTCTAACATGCTTCAAAAAAGATAGCTTAATAGATTAATGATGATGACCTATATGGATTTATGATGGTAACTCAATGATGTAATCTGTAGGTAGGAACATGTATCAATTTTACCAACTTTTTGGCTTTAAAAAGGCAATTTATTCAAACTTTTGTTGGTAACCTGACTGAATTTGAGTGGTAACTCAATTACAACGGATGTATTACACATATGCAGTAAAAGGGCTACTTTTTTCTTGTTTTTTCACTTACCTCCTTGTTTTTTGCCTGATTATGGCAAAATTCAGACGAACTGGTGGTAACCCTTGTGATATTGATGTGGTAAACCAGTCCCCTATCTCAAATCGTTGTGTTTGTAGTGTTTTTTTAGTTTTTTGGTGGACTAGATCTGGGGCACAGGTCATCGGCGATGGATGCGCGTCGGGGAGAGAGGAGAACAGATCAGGGCGATAGAGGTAAGAAACTAGGTTTTAGTGTGGTAAGTCACGTGAGGGGGAAGGTGGGCCAGAGGGGCTGTGTTTTGGGCCTCATGCGCTGCGCGTGCTGGGCCTCGCTAAAGAATGCTCGCTCGGTCATCATGGGTGGCTCTGGCGAAGCGGATCGCGCGGGAGGGACGCGGGTGGATGATCGTGCGGATCTGATGCGTATCGTCCTGCCGACTGGTGGTTAGTCGTGTCCTTTCAAATTATGCCTAAATTTTTGCTACAAGTGATGCAAATATATGTTTTTTAGGGGAGGCAAAACTTTATTGATCCTTTTGGACATTTAGAGGGATATACAAGCTAGGTTATGGGGTGAGACAAGTGACGACCCTCATCATCGAGATATATAGAGAGAGAGAGAGTATTTGGCTAGATTTTGTGCATCAAAATTCGATGTTCTGCTTTCAAGATAAAATTACAAATATTAAAATATACATCACTTCGGTTGTTGGCGGGAACCCAACCGTCAAAATGAAAACGTCATCGGCGTCGCCCAATTTTCATTGTCGCCAACACTCAATAGGCCGCCCCCAGCCCTGACACCCGTTCACGCAGGTCAAAACATCCCCGCGACCCTCTTCATCGTTGAAGAAGCTTAAAACACACCAAAATTCTGGTCATATGTTGTAGATGCTCCAGTGGATCCCTTTCCCCAATAAGTTTCTGGTATCGGAGAAGTTGGGTAAAAAAACAAGTCTAGCAGCTCCCATTCTTCCTTATTGGTAGTAACCAAAAAACCAATCCTCTCTCGGCCTTCTCTCGGTACACCATCTCCGCCGCACCACCGCTGCTGCCCCCCGCATGTCGCCGATGTCCGCACACCACCACCCCTGTTGCCCTCCCTCTCAGCACCACCACTAACTATCGCGCCACTGTATCATTCATTGTGCTGCCGCCAAGTGGGTCATGTATGGGTTAAGGAGGGTTTGGATTGGTAGCCAGGCCTGCCCTTTTGTGGCAAAGATGAATGAGTAGATCATATGTTATTTACTTGTTCAATAGCCAGGTTATTTTTGTGTTTGTTGTAACATGCTTTTAATTTAAAAATTGCACCTCGTGATTTGAAACAATGCTTTGGGCCCATGGTCAGGAGCTTTCCAAAGAAAAACTAAACCTCCGTTTCTATTAGAATCGTTGTTGTTTTCCAGACAATTTGGAAGAGTAGAAACGATATGTGCTTCACATGCAAAAATAATAATGATCTTGCTGCATTGATAGCTATGTTTTGTTACTATATTAATGCTCGATCAATATTGCAGTTAAAGCAGGGAAATCCAAGGGTATTGAGGTGGGGAACAAGACTGATAGAGCAAATTGCTAGTGAGATGTTCAAGGCGATGCAAGGGTGAAGACACGGTGTATCGAGGCCATGTCGATCCTCAGTTGAATCTAGCGCCAGGAGTTGCTTTGGGGAGACTTGTGTGAAATCTCACATTAGGTGAGATCAATGAGATCGTTTTTTTTAATATCTACATGTTCAAACATTCTCAAAAAAAATGTTGATACACATCAATGGTTGATGTTCAACCTCAAAAAGTTTCAACTCCTAGTTTGAGCTATATTAATAGAAACAAAAATGACAAAATTGGACGTGAAAATAGTGTTAAAGTACTATTCACTCAAGCTGCCACTATTCACATTCGAATTTGTCTTT
>NC_057813.1:556125654-556136202 GCF_018294505.1 Triticum aestivum
ATAATTTCACTTTTTTTGAAATGCCTAAATATGAATTTTTGGGGCTGATCTCATGATCTCACCTAATGTGAGATCTCATACAAGTCTCCCCGAGTTCCTTTCCTCCTTCCGGAAGAACTTCACTTTTTGTCATATAGACTTGTAAGATATGGTACATTTAAGCCCGTTTGCACTTCGATTTGGATGTAGTCCCTTAGCTGAGCTTTAGCCTTCCCATCTGAACTTTGTCTTAGCTCTATCTTTTGTAAAAAAAAAGGTTTCAAGTAAATGAAACCAGAGGGAGAAGGGCTCTTTTATATAAAAAGTAAAATACAACTGGATGTCTTTTTTTCCAGAAGCACCATCTAGACAAATTCGGTCGACTAGACGAGACAAGACGTTCTATAAAGATGAGTAGAATCTAATGGCATCTTCAAGGACGCCCCCTACTTTGTTCTTGTTTGTCCAGATCAGACAGACTGAACAAGAGAACTGATGCATGTCAACACTGTCAAAGGCCCACTCTCACCTTACCACAAACGTATTTACCAAGTCGTTGTGTAAGGGCATCTCCAACGCTATTCGCTACTTCGCCCTTATACGTCTGAACCGGATGGTACAACCACTTTTAGGCCTCCAACATTAACCCTCAAATGTCCACAGATATGCTCAAGCATCCAAAATTCCTTAGTTTGTCCCGGAATTAAGGGGGGGAATAGGGGAGTTCGGACGTGTCTACGCCTCTATGGCGCCAACTCTGCCTTAGACCTCATCACAAGCCCACTCTTCCTTCTTCCCCCCTTATCTCCTCTCTCTTCATTGAAGAGGGGGCTTATATGAAACTTCAAAAATGTCCTAATCTCAAATGTCGATCATGCTCCAACTCCAAAAAAAAAACAGCACGTCATGTTTTCCCCATAAAAACGTGCCCGAAGCCCCGAATCTCTGGGCAGTAATTCCAATGAATTGCAGCCTGATTCGCCCTTGATTACATGGATGGATACGGTTGGTGGATCAATGTATCCATGCATGTACGTCTGGCGTGCTCTGGATCTTACCAAGCCTGCCAATTTTCATCTCTACTGAAAAGGAAAGAACAATTTCCTTTTTGGAACGAGGAAAGAACCTTTTGATCGTGCACTGTCGCATATAAGCCGGAGTGCTGGCGCCGGGTCACGCGACGAAACCGACCGAGTTTCCACGGCCGCCGGAGCAGCGTGCCCTGCCGGTGCCGGAGAAGGCGGTGACGCGCCTTTCCACGCAGCCAGCGCGTAGACAGCCCGGGGCACACAACGGTCAAAAGATCCGAGGTGGAGCGGAGCTGGGAAAGGTGGTCCGGGGCTCCACCACGCGCCGGACGTGACAAAACGGCACCGCGCCCCCTCCTCCCTCGCCCACTAATTCTCCGGCCCAGACACTGACCGGCCGCGCCCACGCCCACGCCGCCCGAACCGGCCGCACCCACACTCTTTCTTTCACACTCCTGCAGAGCTCAGTCCTGAACTCCTGATCCCCACCTCGCGGCGCCTTGGGGTCCGGCCATGGCGTACTCCAAGGGAGCTGGCGGCGGCGGGATGTCGGCGGTGGACGCCATCCTCGCGGAGGTGGCCGACCTGGTCGCGCTGGAGCAGATCGCCAGGCTCAACACGGCGCACCTCGCCGGCCTCGACGACTCGGCCCTCCCGTCCAGCCTCGAGTCCCGCTTCCGCAAGCTCAAGTCCCTCCCCACCGCTGCCCCCGCGCCGCCCGCCAAGACCCTGGGCCGGAGCGCCACCGCGCCGCCCCAGCGCCGCGACGATCCTGCTGCCGACCCTCTCCCGCAACCGCAAACGGACCCCCCTGCGCCGGTCGCCCCGGCGAGCCAAGAGGCGAAGGAGCATAGCCCTCCCCCGCGGCCGCGGGCTGATCCTTCTAAGAAGAGCGTCCCCGCGGTTCGAGAGGACGACGAGGAGGAGGACCTGGAGCGGCTCTTCGGGCCAGGGCGCGGCCGGCCGACGCTGAGGGAGCGGAACAGGGGCAGGGACGACGACGGCTCCCTGTCGCCGCCGCCGCCGCGCCAGGCGTGCTGCTTCCCCTTCTCGCCCAAGAAGGCCCCGCAGAGGGCCCCGACCGCACGGAGCAGGAAGGACCGCGTGGGAGGAGCGCCGGACGACGTCCTCGGCATCGACGCCGGCGAGTGGGGCGACGAGAACAGGAAGATGGTCACGGAGCTCAAGGAGCAGCAGCGCAAGCTCAAGAAGGCGCTCGAGGAGCAGGTCAAGGTCAGCAGGGAGACGGCCAAGATGGCGCGGTGGGTCAAGCAGGCCTCCGCGCGCATGACGCACACGGACGCCATTGACGACCTGCTCAGCGACAGCGACATCGACGACGACGACGAGCTCAAGTGAAGAGAGATCTGCTCTGCTTTCCTTATGTTCCAAAGCTTCCGCTTCATCTCTTTGGAAATTTCCCTGGCTTGGACAAACAAACTATATATATGAAGATGTTTAGGTTGCAATGCATAGTAGCTACTATATGAGTTGGGCTTCAGAAAGAAGGATATAAATTCTGCTGTTTTAGACGAACAGAGGTGTATGGAAATGTTGGATCTTCTGTTCTTGTTTCTTATTCTTACTACGAGTTATGTCTAGAATCACAAACCACAACCACCATTACATGCACCAAGGTACAGAACTTGACAAAGATATAATCTGCCTATTAGTAAATTTAGTACAAGTACAAGTTGGGCGAAAGAATAATACTGGACAGTTAAAGAGATTGCAGCACACAGACAAACACAGGGACAGTGACACTTAACCTAATTATTTGATCCTATTTTGAGTTCACAGTCTATTGGCGGAAGCAGAGGAATGTAAAGTGAAGACAAAGAAAGTAGCTCTATGAAAATGGTTAGAGAGAATCATCTGAGTTGTCTACTTCCGAAGATGATTGTTTTCATAAGCTATCCTGATATACAAGTCAATACCCAGTACACCTAATATTCTGAAAACCACGACGATGCAGTGTGGTTCAGGAAGAGGGCAATGAATGGAATTCCAAACTTATGATACACTTCATCATCTTTTTCCTTGTCCAGATCCCCGAAAGTCTCCTTCAACTCTTTCCTCGACTATGAAATCTGAACTCCAGTACAAAGGCAAGCACATATCAGGTGATCCTACGTCGTAAATGGATGTAATAGCAATGGGCTGTTTGTTTGTTTGCATACCTGCATTGTGGAGCCAGAAATATGCAGGCGCCGAATGATATGAACTTATGCTCGACCTCAGAGCTCCAGTCTTAACTAAAACTGAGGAAGGATCACTGTTGTTCTGAATCTTGTGTTTGCTGGCCCCATTATTATTCCACAACAAACGATCTCCAGCGGAGAAAATGCCAGAGGGAGATTCTACAGATTCCACGAAACACAGCACGTGGACTAGAACTTTCTGTGTGCAAAGTAATTGTTGTCCCATGTTCTGCCATTTTAAAAAGGGCCAAAGTGTGAGAACCATGCCTTCAAATACGAAGTGAGTAAGTGATAAATGAACATCTGCACAACACTTATTATACTTCACAGAAGTTGAAGCCGTTCGAACACTTTTTGTTTCAATTCAAAGAAATCAGGAGCGCAGGAGCTCCTCAATTTGGAAGATAATATTAAGTTGAGGCCTAACCTTCCTTGTCCTAATCAAGGTACTATTTAAGTTGTTTTCATCCTATTCAGCATATCTAGATGTGCTTTAGCAAAACTGATAAGAAAATAACCACGTGACACATGTGGTAAGCAATCCAAACTATTCCCCAAAAAACTTATATAAGAAAATAAAAATATATAAAGGGGCAACTTCATGCAAAAGGACATCATAAGTGTTACGAGATTAGGAGAGCCGGAGAACCATTTATATGCAAATTCAGAGTAAATACAATCGGCGCACTTACATTTTACTTTACAAGAGATCCATCAAGCATGTGCTAGCAAAGTAGGGGTTCTTGTAGTTATAGACATTAACATAAGAGCCACTTCAGAGCTGCTGGGGTTCCAATTTCAATAACCTGGCAAAGCATGCGTCAACCAATACATCCTCGAAAACCACAAGAAAACAGCTGCAAAAGTGCAAATGAAACACTTACATCCCATTTGTTCCAGTGTAACAGACACATCATGCAACATTTCCCTAGCTTTTCTATCTGGGGTACAGCCAGCACGCTCCATTTCACTATATACTTCTGAAACCTGTTCAAGAAAATGAGAAAACTATTTCAAGCTCGTCAAATTATCCAGGCACGTAGATTTCTCTAATGGTTCAAAATCTCAATAATATATATAATCATAATTGGCACCATATCAAGAAAATTAAATCTTCATTAGCTAAGGAGAGAGTTGCAATTGCATGTCACCCAAAAAGAACTCTTCTATAGTTAAGAGTTAATAGCTGAAAAAATCCCATAGTTTTTACCAAGTAAGGTTTTCTGTTGGCAACAAAGGATATGGATGTTTAAGCAACTGAAGTAATCAAAACTACAAATACAGCAGGCGGACCTTCTCATATCTTTTTACTCTCATGAAAGCCTTCATTAGAGTAGTGTAAGTCACAACATCTGGGCTCATACCCTGAGAAAGAATAAGCAGTGGTAAGAGAGAGTGCAAAGAAAGTAAAATCATGGCACCCAAACAAGAACCATAAAAATAACAACGTTCTCATTCAGGAGAAAGTACGTACACTGTCCTTGATATGCTGGAATACAGCTAGTGCCTCCGAGTGCCTTCCAGCCGTACTAAAAGCATTGATTAACAAATTCAACATAACGAGATTTGGTTCAATTCCTTCTGCCTCCATCAATTGAAGAACACTTACAGTTTGTTCACACAAACCCTGAAATGGGAAAGCCAAAGCAATATGATGCGCACAAGATGAAAAGGACAGACAGGAATTGATGGTTTTGAGATCAGCGAAAAGGCGACTAAACTGACAAAACTCAATATTCATGCAAAGTTTCAGTCAAAATAATTATTCATGCACAGTAGCAAGCTATGCCAAAGTACTCACTCACAGGTAGCCCTGAATCAGCTAACTCGCTAAACTAGATGGAAAATAGTTCATGTAAATCAGCTCAAGGTAACACAAAATGCAAAATCTACCTAGCAAATATAGTTGCATGTAATGGTACTGTAATTTTTCGATGTAACTTTCAGAATGTCAAGTACTAAGAGGCAGATACATATTGATGTTAACGGTACCAATTAAGCTTCTTTTGAAGGGGAAAACAACTACAATGGCTACATTTCAAGATTTTTATACTATTACAACCATATAGTAGCAAGTAATGCCAAACTACTCACTCTTGGGGCATACTGTTTTGGATAAGCTAATGTACCACATGGCAAAAAAGAAGTTGCAAGTCGGCTCAATTATGTTTCTGCAAACACAAAAGGCAAGATCTACCTAACAGATGTAATTATTTGCCATGGCAATCTAATTGTTTGGTGTAAACGATTTAAGCAGAAAAAAGTTGGACTTCCAGTGAATTATTTATAGCCGATCACTATTCTAGGACCAGAACTACGGTTTGTGTTATTAATTCTTCTGGAGACTTAACATCATTGTTTTGACAGGAAATCTTAGCATGCACTGGAATATATTAAAGAACATATCATTTCACTATGAAATTGGTTTGCTCCATTTCCAGTAGTACTAACCTGTTGAGCATAAGCGTTCGCCAGGACGCAGAAGATACTAGGCGAGAGCTGCAGGTTTTCAGCTTTAAGAGCAGCTACACATTCCTGGGCATCGCGAAAATGGCCATACTGACCGTAAATGTCGACCAAAACTGCATATATTGCACCGCTCTCCTTGAACCCTCGATTCCTCATTTTATCAAACAGCTCTTTGAGCTCATCCCACTTCCCTTGCTCCCCCAACCTGCTGATGATCGTAATGAAGATCTTTGGGTCCGGGTACATCCCTTCCTCCTGCATGGCAGCAAGGAATCGCAGGGCACGCTTCATGTTCCCAACCCGACAGTGCCATCGAATCAAAGCGTTCCACGTAGCAATATCCGGCTTGATACCCTGCCCACGCATTTTCTCAAACACCCTGCGCGCATCGGCGAGCTGCCCGTACTTGCCGAACGTATCGATCAAGCCGTTGTAAATCTTAACGTCGAGCTCCACCCCGACCTCCTGCATCTCCATGATGAGGTCGGTGGCCTTCTTCCACATGCCGCTGTCCCTGTAAAGCCGCACCAGCGTGCTGTACCCGGCGGTGCCGAGCCGGATCCCCCGGCGCTTCATCTCGCCGAGGACCCACCACGAGTCCTCGAGGCGGCCGGCGCGGGCGTAGGCGTCCAGCAGGAGCATGTAGGTGCGCCGGTTCCGCGCGACCCCGTCGTCGGCCATCTGGAGGAGGAGGCGGTCGGCGAGGCGGAGGTGCGCCCTCGCGAGGAGGCCCTCGAGGAGCGCGTTGTAGTGCGCGGAGTCCGGGCGGAGCCCGAGGTGGCGCATCTCGAGGAGGAGCGCCTCGGCCTCGAGCGTGCGGCCGGCGCGGGCCAGCGCGCGGATGAGGCGCGCGTAGGCGGCGGCGCTGGGGCGCATCCCGGCGGCCTGCATGTCCGCGAGGAGTTGGAGCGAGCGGGCCAGATCGGAGCCCGCGCGGGGCTGGATGTCGCGGTCGTAGGACTCCCATGGCCGCTCCCGGTGGTGGTCAGGCGCCGTTGAGCAGAAGGCGACGGCGATGGCTACGCCGCGGCGGCGGCGGCGGCAGCAGCGGCCCAGAGTCAGACACTGGAGGGGCGGAAGCTGCAGCGGTTGGTGAAGATGCCGGCGGACGAGGCAGCAGGCGTCCATGGATATTGGAGCGCGCGCGCGTGCTCGGCTGCTCGCTCCCGCTGTGGTTGGGTTGGAGGCTTGGAGCCAACCGGGGAGACGAGTGATTTTTTTAGGAATGTGATATTTGGCACATGTGTGTTATATAAGCAAAACTGTTACACTTATACTTCTTTCACTTCAAAGTATCACATGACCCCCCTTCTTTCGACCACGCCTCCTCCTGAATGACCTCGCAGGCTTGCCCGAGAAACCTGCTTCTCCCGTAAATCTCACGCGCCCACGCCCGAGGAAACTACCACTTCTTCACGTCTACCACATGATAAAAAATATTGCGCATGTAGAATTCGAACCCACAACTCCCTGGCACCAAAGCGCGCCACCACAACCAACTCATTCTTAGGTATTTGTTGCTCAAACTAAAGAAACTAATCGTTTTGACCCTTTTTTTACAGTTGTGTTATTACAGAAAATTACCACAATTTCCCCTCAGTCAAAGTTACCATGGTATTTGTATGCAAGTTATCAGACATGTGTTGTGTAAATTACCGTGCTATTTACATAAAACTTACCAGGTACTATGTTTCAACAACTACACCCCTTTCAAAGTTATCATTGTGTTTGTACACAAGTTATATGGTCTTCGATGTGTAAAATACCGTGGTACTTACACATAAGTTATCTGGGTGTGTATACATCAACCTCCCCCCGGTAAAAGTTACCATGTGGGATTGTACATGAGTTACCGGGTCAACAGTTCGTATATTATCATGGTACTTACACCTAAAAACATGGGTGTGTTTCGGTAGCTTTTTCCATAGATCAAATTACCACGATGTTTTTACGCAACTTATCACGCCTATAGCGGATCAAAGTGGGCCGTTTTTCTGGGCCAACCCACGAGCACGTGTGCCCCTCATGACACTAAATATTATGTGACTTTCTCGTGGCACGACATGTGTTGTGTTCTTCCAAGAGACCCCGCAAGGCGAGTGTATGTTTTGAACAACTTGTTTTTATTTGGCAAAAATTATCGGGGATGTTTTGAACAACTTTTTCCCGGGACAAAAAGTTATCATGGTGATTCTAGGTTATAACGCCCTCGATGCGGCTATAGCTCCCACGTGTCGAGGCACGACTTAGAGGCATAACCGCATTGAAAGCAATGTCGCAAGTCAGGCAATCATTACAACATCCCATGTAATATATAATAAAAGGGGGAGATAATATAGTTGGCTTACACTCGCCACGTCACATCAGAGTACATAAATAACATCCATCAACCAAACACTCATGGCCCGACTACGGCGCCAAAATAGAAAAGACCCCCAACATGCGACAAGGTCCTGAATCGATAACCCCAACTAGGCACCACTACTGATCATCTGGAAAGGACACATAGTAACGCTGAGAGTCCTCGTCGAACTCCCACTGAAGCTCGTAGTCGGCAACTGGAGCGGAATCACCTGGACCTGCATCTGGAGTTGTAGTATCTGTGAGCCACAGGGACTCAGCAATCTCACACCCACGCGATCAAAACTATTTAAGCTCATGGGAAAGGATAAGGCAAATATATGTGGAGCTGCAGCAAACGACTAGCATATGTGGTGGCTAACTTATACGCAAAAGAGAGCGAGAAGAGAAGGCGAAGCACGAGCGAGAAGCTAAAGGAACATCCTGCGCAAGCATAACTCCAACACCGTGTCCACTTCCCGGACTCCGCCGAGAAGGGGCCATCACGGTAACATACACGGTTGATCCATTTTAATTAAGTTTAGTTCAAGTCATCTACAACCGGACATTAACAAATTCCCATCTGCCCATAACCGCGGGCACGGCTTTCGAAAGATCAATCCCTGCAGGGGAGTCCCAACTTAGCCCATGACAAGCTCTCACGGTCAACGAAGGAATAGACCTCCACCCAAGACACACCGATCAGACTCGGTACCTTGGTACAACAAGATGATTCGACAGGTTAAAACAAGTCCAGCAACACCGCCCGAATGTGCCGACAAATCCCGATAGGAGCTGCACATATCTCTTTCTCAGGGCACACTCAGATGAGACTAGCTACGAGTAAAACCAACCCTCAAGTTTCCCCGAGGTGGCCCCGCAGGCAGCTCAGTTCGGACCAACACTCAGAGGGAGCACTGGCCCAAGGGGGGGCTAAAATACGATGACCCTCGGGCTCCGGAAACCCAAGGGAAAAGAGGCTAGGTGGCAAATGGTAAAACCAATGTTGGGCATTGCTGGAAAAGCTTTAATCAAGGCGAACTATCAAGGGGTTCCCATTATAGCCCAACCGTGTAAGGGACGCAACAATCCGGGAACATAACACCGATATGACGGAAACTAGGGCGGCAAGAGTGGAACAAAACACTAGGCGAGAGGCCGAGCCTTCCACCCTTTACCAAGTATATAGATGCATTAAGATAACATAGCAATATAATGATATCCCAACAAGTAAATAAATGTTCCAACAAGGAACGGCTCCGACCTTCACCTGCAACTAACAACGCTATAAGAAGGGCTGAGCAAAGCGGTAACATAGCCAATCAACGGTTTGCTAGGACAATGGTGGGTTAGAGGTTCAACATGGCAGTTGGGAGGCTGACAAGCAAATGGTAGGCATCGTAGCATTGGCAAAGCAAAAGAGCGAGCAAACTAGCATAGCAAAGATAGTAGTGATTTCGAGGGTATGATCATCTTGCCTGCACAGTTGTCAGAGTTGACTGGATCCTCACAAGCAAACTCAACGGGCTCCTCGGTAGCGAACTCGTCTCCCGGCTCTACCCAACAAGACAAACAAGCAACAAGGATACAATCAACCACGGGCAAGTCCAAGCAATACGATGTAATGACGATATGCTATGCGGGATGCGATGCGGGATGCAAAATGCAAGATATGCCAGGAAATGCATGAACCTGGCCTCATCTTGGAAAACCAAGTGTGCCACTGGATAGAGGGGATGAAATCGCTTGAAAACGATATAAAGATCATAGGAATCGGAGTTACGGTTTGGAAATGGCGAGCGTTTTAAGATACGACACCGGTCTGCGATTTACAGCAAGTAGGCATCTAAATGCAACGAAATGAGCATGCTACAGCCACCAAACATGAAAACAAAATACATGGCAGCGAAGTACACAAGATGGTCGACAAAACACTAGCACTGAGCCACAGGCAAATTCATCCATTAAGAGGTTCAAACAAGCATGGCTAAAATGCAAATGCAAAACAGATTTCAGACTTAGTGAAATTAACACTAGTCTGAAATTTCAGATCACGAAGCTCTCTTCGGAGCAGCAAAACAACATGATAGAGAACCTGAACATGACAAGTAAGAATAAGGCATGGAGCTACTCAACAAGCTTAATAAAACACCCAAAGTGACCTGGGGCCAAAAGGGTTCACAAAATACTCTACCGAGCTCACGAACATCGCTCGAACACAATCAGTTTTCAGACTTAGTGAAAACTGAGACATGCTGAAATTTAACTCACGAAGGTATGTAAACGAGCTCGATGCACTCACTACGGTGCAAGTCATGGCAAGGAAAGCATATAACCAGCAAGAAGGCACAAAGTGCTAGCTACACATGGCAAGAACGAAGGTATAGCATGCATGGAACACTAACGGTAGCATCGGCGAAATCGCAAACAAGTTGACGATCTGCCCAGATTAACAACGAAGCAAAAGTTGAGCTCGATTGAGTCAACCTAGAGCACTCCACAAATGCAAATAAAGACATGGATGGATAGAG
>NC_057813.1:556137121-556141325 GCF_018294505.1 Triticum aestivum
TTTTTTTTTAGGGTTTCGGGGAGAGGGAGAGATCCGAAAACGGAGGGGTGTATATATAGGCATAGAGGGAGCTAGGAGAGTCCAAATGAGGTGCGGTTTTCGCCCACACGATCGTGATCGAACGCTCTAGGACATGGAGCAGAGTTTGGTGGGTTTTGGGCCAAATTTGGGGGGTGTTGGGCTGCAACACACACGAGGCCTTTTCGGTCCCTCGGTTAACCGTTGGAGTATCAAACGAAGTCCAAATGACCCGAAACTTGACAGGCGGTCTACCGGTAGTAAACCAAGGCCGCTTGGCAAGACTCGGTCCAATCCGGAAATGTTTAAACCCCACACAAGAAAGAAAAGCTAGAAATGACCACCGGAGGAGAACGAAACGCCGGAATGCAAAACGGACAACGGGGAAAATGCTCGAATGCATGCGATGAACATGTATGCAAAAGCAATGCACGTGATGACATGATAAGAGATGCACGAAAAAGAAAACAATACACGGAGACAAAGACCCAAACCCGAGAAATAAATATCACTTAGCGCCGGAGACGACAAGAGTTGGATACAAATATGGAAAGTATATCTGGGGCGTTACAACACTCCACCACTACGAAAAGATCTCGTCCCGAGATCTAGGACTAAAAGAACTCCGGGTACTCAGAACGGAGGTGATCCTCGCGTTCCCAGGTAGCTTCACGGTCGGAATGGTGTGACCACTTGACCCTCTTCAAAAGATCACACATCCATAAATTGCGAAGCCACGAAGAATTAAGGTAGAGAGATAAATCAACAAGGTACGGATCAAGAACGAATAATCGGTAAGAAATCCCAATCTCAAACCAATATCCGTGGAAGAAGAACTAGAGCTACTAGATTTCCCACCTATGATACTCCCGAACCTTTCCGGTTATGCAATCAGGTGTTGGGGATACAGGGGAAGCACAATATCTCACCCAAACTAGCAAATCCTACATCCAGCTGTATCCATCCTTCAACACATAACCAGGAAAACTTCGGAAACCATCTACCTCAACCTTCGAAAAGCATCCGTTATACAAGTTATGGCGATACTCCCGAACTCCCGCCCCAGTACTGGGTGGCGTCGAGGTTATCTCACCAACGAACTGCATAAAAGAGATTTTCGATGTCGGCGAACATATCTCAAGTATACCAGAATTGCAACGATAAAATTGTGACGACAACACCTCGGAGCTCAACTCCCCGGGACACTGCCACAACCCCTAAAGACAGGAGGCACCAAGAACAATGTTCTCGTCACAAAACCATCGGAACAAAACCAAGATACTCGCGTGAACCTAAAAAAAAAAATTTTAGTGAAATTTTAGAAGAGAAGAGTCAAAACTCTACGCCAGGATGCCTTACCAGAGCGATGAGGAGACTGAGAAGTAAAAAGAATTCCTAAGCTCTCCGATATATAATTCCTAAGGACTCAAAACATTTTTCTAGACACAACTCGGCTGCTAAAAACGATCAAGCAATGGGGCTCCTAAGGTCGGGGATGGCTCTGATTACCAACTTATAACGCCCTCGATGCGGCTATAGCTCCCACGTGTCGAGGCACGACTTAGAGGCATAACCGCATTGAAAGCAATGTCGCAAGTCAGGCAATCATTACAACATCCCATGTAATATATAATAAAAGGGGGAGATAATATAGTTGGCTTACACTCGCCACGTCACATCAGAGTACATAAATAACATCCATCAACCAAACACTCATGGCCCGACTACGGCGCCAAAATAGAAAAGACCCCCAACATGCGACAAGGTCCTGAATCGATAACCCCAACTAGGCACCACTACTGATCATCTGGAAAGGACACATAGTAACGCTGAGAGTCCTCGTCGAACTCCCACTGAAGCTCGTAGTCGGCAACTGGAGCGGAATCACCTGGACCTGCATCTGGAGTTGTAGTATCTGTGAGCCACAGGGACTCAGCAATCTCACACCCACGCGATCAAAACTATTTAAGCTCATGGGAAAGGATAAGGCAAATATATGTGGAGCTGCAGCAAACGACTAGCATATGTGGTGGCTAACTTATACGCAAAAGAGAGCGAGAAGAGAAGGCGAAGCACGAGCGAGAAGCTAAAGGAACATCCTGCGCAAGCATAACTCCAACACCGTGTCCACTTCCCGGACTCCGCCGAGAAGGGGCCATCACGGTAACATACACGGTTGATCCATTTTAATTAAGTTTAGTTCAAGTCATCTACAACCGGACATTAACAAATTCCCATCTGCCCATAACCGCGGGCACGGCTTTCGAAAGATCAATCCCTGCAGGGGAGTCCCAACTTAGCCCATGACAAGCTCTCACGGTCAACGAAGGAATAGACCTCCACCCAAGACACACCGATCAGACTCGGTACCTTGGTACAACAAGATGATTCGACAGGTTAAAACAAGTCCAGCAACACCGCCCGAATGTGCCGACAAATCCCGATAGGAGCTGCACATATCTCTTTCTCAGGGCACACTCAGATGAGACTAGCTACGAGTAAAACCAACCCTCAAGTTTCCCCGAGGTGGCCCCGCAGGCAGCTCAGTTCGGACCAACACTCAGAGGGAGCACTGGCCCAAGGGGGGGCTAAAATACGATGACCCTCGGGCTCCGGAAACCCAAGGGAAAAGAGGCTAGGTGGCAAATGGTAAAACCAATGTTGGGCATTGCTGGAAAAGCTTTAATCAAGGCGAACTATCAAGGGGTTCCCATTATAGCCCAACCGTGTAAGGGACGCAACAATCCGGGAACATAACACCGATATGACGGAAACTAGGGCGGCAAGAGTGGAACAAAACACTAGGCGAGAGGCCGAGCCTTCCACCCTTTACCAAGTATATAGATGCATTAAGATAACATAGCAATATAATGATATCCCAACAAGTAAATAAATGTTCCAACAAGGAACGGCTCCGACCTTCACCTGCAACTAACAACGCTATAAGAAGGGCTGAGCAAAGCGGTAACATAGCCAATCAACGGTTTGCTAGGACAATGGTGGGTTAGAGGTTCAACATGGCAGTTGGGAGGCTGACAAGCAAATGGTAGGCATCGTAGCATTGGCAAAGCAAAAGAGCGAGCAAACTAGCATAGCAAAGATAGTAGTGATTTCGAGGGTATGATCATCTTGCCTGCACAGTTGTCAGAGTTGACTGGATCCTCACAAGCAAACTCAACGGGCTCCTCGGTAGCGAACTCGTCTCCCGGCTCTACCCAACAAGACAAACAAGCAACAAGGATACAATCAACCACGGGCAAGTCCAAGCAATACGATGTAATGACGATATGCTATGCGGGATGCGATGCGGGATGCAAAATGCAAGATATGCCAGGAAATGCATGAACCTGGCCTCATCTTGGAAAACCAAGTGTGCCACTGGATAGAGGGGATGAAATCGCTTGAAAACGATATAAAGATCATAGGAATCGGAGTTACGGTTTGGAAATGGCGAGCGTTTTAAGATACGACACCGGTCTGCGATTTACAGCAAGTAGGCATCTAAATGCAACGAAATGAGCATGCTACAGCCACCAAACATGAAAACAAAATACATGGCAGCGAAGTACACAAGATGGTCGACAAAACACTAGCACTGAGCCACAGGCAAATTCATCCATTAAGAGGTTCAAACAAGCATGGCTAAAATGCAAATGCAAAACAGATTTCAGACTTAGTGAAATTAACACTAGTCTGAAATTTCAGATCACGAAGCTCTCTTCGGAGCAGCAAAACAACATGATAGAGAACCTGAACATGACAAGTAAGAATAAGGCATGGAGCTACTCAACAAGCTTAATAAAACACCCAAAGTGACCTGGGGCCAAAAGGGTTCACAAAATACTCTACCGAGCTCACGAACATCGCTCGAACACAATCAGTTTTCAGACTTAGTGAAAACTGAGACATGCTGAAATTTAACTCACGAAGGTATGTAAACGAGCTCGATGCACTCACTACGGTGCAAGTCATGGCAAGGAAAGCATATAACCAGCAAGAAGGCACAAAGTGCTAGCTACACATGGCAAGAACGAAGGTATAGCATGCATGGAACACTAACGGTAGCATCGGCGAAATCGCAAACAAGTTGACGATCTGCCCAGATTAACAACGAAGCAAAAGTTGAGCTCGATTGAGTCAACCTAGAGCACTCCACAAATGCAAATAAAGACATGGATGGATAGAG
>NC_057813.1:556142755-556152838 GCF_018294505.1 Triticum aestivum
TTTTTTTTTAGGGTTTCGGGGAGAGGGAGAGATCCGAAAACGGAGGGGTGTATATATAGGCATAGAGGGAGCTAGGAGAGTCCAAATGAGGTGCGGTTTTCGCCCACACGATCGTGATCGAACGCTCTAGGACATGGAGCAGAGTTTGGTGGGTTTTGGGCCAAATTTGGGGGGTGTTGGGCTGCAACACACACGAGGCCTTTTCGGTCCCTCGGTTAACCGTTGGAGTATCAAACGAAGTCCAAATGACCCGAAACTTGACAGGCGGTCTACCGGTAGTAAACCAAGGCCGCTTGGCAAGACTCGGTCCAATCCGGAAATGTTTAAACCCCACACAAGAAAGAAAAGCTAGAAATGACCACCGGAGGAGAACGAAACGCCGGAATGCAAAACGGACAACGGGGAAAATGCTCGAATGCATGCGATGAACATGTATGCAAAAGCAATGCACGTGATGACATGATAAGAGATGCACGAAAAAGAAAACAATACACGGAGACAAAGACCCAAACCCGAGAAATAAATATCACTTAGCGCCGGAGACGACAAGAGTTGGATACAAATATGGAAAGTATATCTGGGGCGTTACATAGGTAACCTATCAAGCCCGCAGTGTTTAAAATATCATGCTATTTACATAAAAAAAATCCCCCCACGGGTAAAAAAACTTATCATGGTGTTTAGTTATCGCAATGCACATGTTTCTATTTACACATAAAAATACCAGGGGAGGGAGGTATACTACCGTGCTATTTACACATAAGATACCGGAGTATCTTTTCAAAACAAATCATCCATATGGTCAAAGTTACCATGGTGTTCCTACCTTGGTTATCAGATGTGCTCTGCGTATATTACCATCTATTTACACATAAATTATTGGGTATCTTTTCACATTTTTCTTCCCCAATGGTTAAAGTTATCATGATGTTTGTATCTAAATTATTAGCTCTATGGCGTGAATGTTATCGCGCTATTTACAGAAATTACCGGGGATGGGGGTGGGGGCGGGTTCAACAAATTTCTTTCCAATGATCAAAGTTACCACGATGCTTTCACCAAAGTTATCACACCTTCAGTGCTAATGACCATGCTACTTACACATAATGTACCGTGTGGTATACAAAAGTTATCATGTTGATGGTGCATCATTTATCGTGGTGGCGATGGAGAATTTACCACGGGAAAAGTTGGTGGTGCGTCATTTATCGTGGTGGCGATGGAGAATTTACCACGGGAAAAGTTTATGTGCCAGGTTTGATAGGCGAAACAAAAAAAAAATTCAGTGCTAACATATTAAAGGCAAAACATGTCAAATACAGTATTTCCCTTAGCTTGTTCAACAATGAGTGTCATAGGTGAGGTGGTTAGCTCCCTTCATTGATTACTTGCAGACCAGAGATCAAATCTCAATCCAAGCATTATTTTTGCCTGAAAATCGGGAAAGCGCGTGGGGCATGATTATGAAAATTAGGAAGGCACGGGAAAGGAAGGAAATCGGGGCGGTCGGGGAGGACGTGCGGGAAATGAAGGAAATAGGGAGGGCGGTCGGATCTCACGGCACTCGATGGGTGTGGCAGTGCAATCTGCCACACGGTTGCCACATACATATTTTTTTTAATTTTTTTTGAGAAACGGGAGAAGAGTGATGGACCGGGGAATATTCCAAACACAACCTGGCCAACTTGGCACGACCCGACCTGGGCTATACGCGCCAGGCACAGCACGGCCCACCCAGGCACGACATTTTTTTTTGAGGATTCTTTATTTTCAAAGGAATCGTTACAGTTTCATGTGGTTGAAGGAACCACGCATGATGTGACATTGTCTACGGACACTCATGTTTCGTTGATGGAGAAATATGTCATACCAGCTAAACGCCATGACAAAAAGAATCAAATTGTTACTGTCAGTTCTATGAAAAACAAAGTACGACCAGGCCGTGTTTAGCTTCGGAGGTACAGGTAATACAGATTGGCAAATATTGAGTCCAACTATTTTTGAAGTAACAGTATAAAGATTCACGAGGGTGCATGCATGTGGTTGTCAAAGTACTAGTCCGTTTTGGACTTTCGTGTTCCACGTGGCCGGATACTTAAATTAATTAAGATTTGATTTGTTAGGATAGAAGAGAAAGAGTCTGTATGCCTGTTTTCTTGTTTAAGTCGGTACAATTTTTATCGCCTATATAAAGGGTTGGCTGGCCGGCCGTGTGCGGGTAGTTTTTTCTTTTGGCTATTTTTCAACGATGGATAGATTGGCAAGTCGGCGTATCTTGAGGACGTTACAGAATATTTGTTGATAGCTTTTGAGGCTTTGTGATTTTGGTTTGAAATTGATTCTAGGTTTCAATTTCTGCTGATCTATTGAAGATCGTCCACGTACTTTTTTTGGGTGTGCGTGTTGTTTTCGTGGTGATTGCATCTACAAGATCGCGAGCGCCACACCGTTTCAGTGACACCGTACCGTGAAAGATTGGGCAAATTATTCGTGCCGTTGTTTTTCTGTCGACGGTCGCATCAAGTGATATTCAGAGCAAGGTTGATCACGGTACAATTTTTTTCTGCTATTTTATTCAATTGCTTGAAAGATGGTGAATTCGCAGCATGAGAAATCTGATCATGAGGAGGGTGATGAACTTCCAGAGGATCTGGAGATAAGTGATGATTTTGCATATCCATCTGATGTCGATCAAGGGAGCCAACAAGAAGCTTGGGACAAGGGTTGAGGAATTGTCTGCAAATATTGTAGGCGTCGAGGACAGGTTGAACGAGCGTTTGACTGCCAGCGACCGACAGCGCACTGATAGTCTACAGGTGGTGACCGAGAGTCTTAATCGGCTCACTGCAGCAATTCGGCACCTTCAGGCGAGAGATGTGGCACCCCGACAGTCCCGCTCACCACGATGACATCGTGACCGTGACAACGATGATGATGGTGATTCTTTTGAGGATTCTGATGCCCATGGAGGCTTGCCTCACCGACCACGGCATGATGTTGGGGCTCACCGCCATGCTGGGGGGCGCCGTGACCATGGCGGCGATGGTGCCCACGAGCATGATGGTTTGGGTCGAATCAAGATAACCATACTTGAATTCTCTGGACGTTGTGCTGACCCGGAGAAATATTTGGAGTGGGAGATGCGCGTAAATCAGATTTTTGACGGTCACAACTACTCCGAAGAGAAGAAGGTTCGTGTTGCATCTATGGAATTTACAGAGTATGCTCTTGTATGGTGGGATAATAAGAACCATACTCACGAGCGGCCAGGGACATGGGCTGACATGAAGCGAATCATGAAGGAATGTTTTGTGCCTGCTTACTACACTCGCCAGCTACATAGTAGGTTGCGTTGTCTAGTGCAAGGTACATAATCAATTGATGAATACTACAAGGAGATGCAAGTTTTGATGATCTGTACAGCTGTGCGTGAGTCTGCGAAGGCGACCATGGTACGTTTCTTTGAGGGGTTAGAAGAAAAGATTCGTGGCCGTGTTGATTTAATGCAATATAATGATATTCATGAGTTGCTTCATCAAGCGGAGCATGCTGAACGTTGGGTATTGGAGAAGCAAGCTTCAGAGACTCGTCCAACTTACAACAGTGGGCGACGTGGTTCTTCTCCTATTGATGGTGGGTTTAGTGCTAAACCGACTCCATCTTATAAGTCCGGAAGCATTGAACAGAGCAAAGTGGCGGCTGCGCCTAAGGAGGTTTCTCAGGTTTCATCTAGTGCGACGTCATCTCATCATCGTAATATTATTTGCCACAAGTGTGGAGGTCGTGGATACATGAAGCATGAATGTTCCAATCAACGAAGGGTTCTATTTCTTGATGCGGAATATATTTCAGAATCTGAAGATGAGACGCCTAAGTTAGTGGATGAAATCGAAAGAGGTCACGGTGATACCATACTATGTTATCCTCAAGATGATCCTAATATGGAGAGTTTGCTAGCACATAAGGTCCAGCGAGATGATAAGGTCATTTTCGAACCAGGACAACGACGAAGTATTTTTCAAACTACATGTACAATCAATAAAGAAGTGTGCAAACTGATAATTGATGGCGATAGTGCTAGCAACATGATTAGCAAGGATGTGATGGATTCTCTTTCGTTGCCAACATGGGAGCATCCAAAACCATACTATATGAAGTGGATAAATGATGTGGGCAAAGTGAAAGTAACACACAGGGTGAAGGTGCCCTTTTCTGTTGATGGCTATGTTGACAAAGTGGAATGTGATGTTATGCCACTACATTTTTGTCATCTTATTTTGGGGCGTCCGTGACAACATGATGTGAACGCTCTTCATCATGGACGAACAAATAGATACACTTTTATGCATAAGGGTGAGTTCTATGCTATTACTCCCAAAGATGCAAAAGAAATAAAATGTACTATTGAAGTGTTCAAGAAAAAATCTACAAGGCATAGATCAAAACCGAGGACGGTTTCTTTTAAAGGGAGGAAGGATGATGTGACATTGTCTACGGACACTCATGTTTCGTTGATGGAGAAATATGTCATACCAGCTAAACTCCATGACAAAAACAATCAAATTGTTACTATCGGTTTTATGCAAAAACAAAGTACGACCAGGCCGTGTTTAGCTTTCGAGATACAGGTAATATAGATTGGCAGGATGAAATTTCAGATTATTCCGAAGAAAGAAGTCAAGCCTACCTTTCAAACACCATGCAATCATGTCATGATGGAAAATATTGAGTCCAACTATTTTTGAAGCAACAGTATAAAGATTCACGAGGGTGCATGTATGTGGTTGTCAAAGTACTAATCTGTTTTGGACTTTTGTGTTCAACGTGGCTGGATACTTAAATTAGTTAAGATTTGATTTATTAGGATAGAAGAGAGAGAGAGTCCGTATGTATGTTTCCTTGTTTAAGTCGGTACAGTTTTTATCGCCTATATACAGGGCTGGCCGGCCGGCCGTGTGCGGGTAGTTTTTTCTTTTGGCTATTTCCCACCGATGGATAGGTTGGCAAGTCGGCGTATCTTCAGGCCGCTGCAGAATATTTGTTGATAGCTTTTGAGGCTTTGTGATTTTGGTTTGAGATTAATTCTAGGTTTCAATTTCTGCTGATCTATTGAAGATCATCCAGACACGTACTTCTTCTTTTGGGTGTGCGTGTTGTTTTTGTGGTGATTGCATCTACAAGATCACGAGCGCCACACGTTTCAGCGACACCATACCGTGAAAGATTGGGCAAATTATTCGTGCCGTCGTTTTTCTGTCGACGGTCGCATCAACACATCCCTTCTAACATCTAAGGGTGTGTTTGGTTGAGGAACCAACTGTCACGGAATGGAATGGTTCCATTCCAGAGGAATGGGTCGATTCCGTTCCTATGTTTGGTAGGTGCAAAAAAGTAGAACGTGTTGGTTCTGTTCCAGTGTTTGGTTTGGAAGGATGGAATGAAAAATAGAATAACAGAAATTCAAAATTTCGACAGCATTTCATTTGTATTTTGAAGAAAAACAACATAAAACTCAATGACATATAACTCAATTTTCAGCAATGAAGTAGCAAGTTCATTTGGCACATCCAGAAGCAATCAAGTAGCAAGTTCATTTGGCACATCCAAAAGCAATCAGCCATTACATGTCTTTAACATACAAATAACCAAAGCAAAGTTCACTACGGCCATACATGTTCACATACCCAATATCCAAAAGCAACCCAATGGCACTACAGCCATGCATACATGTCAAGTTCACATACTTGACAACCATACAACCATATCAAATTTAGAAGTTTTTCTTCACATACCTACTCACCCAAACAGATTTGTTGGTTTCAGAGAGTTTCATGAAGGCTCTTGCGGTCTTGGGGTTGTCAACAAGATGAGCATAGTAGTGGGCAAGGTACTCTTCATCAAATTCTTTCAAACTGGAGACTACATCCCAAATATTATCGGGTATCATCATCATCTCCACCAGATTTCACAAGAGCTTCAGCAACAAGTTTAAACCCATCTTTGAGAATGGCACCTAGTGGATCCTCTAGAGCTTTCACCACCTTGGCCTTCTTTTTTGGTGGTCCTTTCGGGTGAGAAGACTCACCAACTTGTGGTGACGTGTTGATCCCACCATTCACCACCATTCTCCTCATCATCGACATCAATAGAGAGGAGATCATTTCCAGACCTTGCATTCATCCCCTTAGCCCCGGTTGTTCCAAAAATGGTCGCCATGGCATGGTAGTGCTCAATTGGGTTATTCAAGAAGGGAGCATCAGGTTTGTGGGTCTACAAAGAAAACTCAAGTCATTAGCATAATTAAGGCAGAAAATGGGATGATATTGTTCATAATATAGAAGCTTACCATGCAATGACCTGCATAGTGTTCATCGCTGAGCCTAATTGTACAAGTATCTTCATCCCATAGAGCTCCACTTAAATTCTTCAAATTGACAACCCTGACCCAAATCTTCCTCCACTTCTTGAGACGGTTTCTAACTTGATCAGAGGCGATAGCTAGCTTGAATTGCTCATTCAGAATAGCAACACATTGTTTGAGATGTGTCTCCGTGAATCCACTAGAAGTTCTCTTTCCTTTAGCAACAAGATCAGCCAACAAACCTAGCATAGTGTTGGTCATGGAAGTTGTCCATACAATGACCCCACTTTTTCCGGAGTTCCCATTTGCAGAGGTAACTTCAACGTTGTCTATTTCTGTCCAGCCATCAAAAATTTGCAAAAGAATGGATTAAAGCATCTAAATTTATAAGTTACAATCTGCCCAGCCATGAAAATATTGCAAAAACTAGTATGAAATCAGCACAAACACATGATTTAAACATATAAAAGATACAATCTGCCCAGCCATCAAAATGTTGCAATAAAAGGATGAAATCAGCACAACTACATGATTTAAACATATAGAAGATACAATCTGCCCAGCCATCAAAATGTCACAATAGAAAGGATGAAATCATCACAAATATATGGTTTTACATAATAAATACCACAATATGTCCAGCCATCAAATAAATGCAAAGGTAGTTGCATAAACATTACAAATACATAGTGCGGCACACTCATAAATTTGCATACATGAGTTTCCTATCTTCCCACATTTGGGCGGCAATTTGTAGCCTATGGTCTACCAAGGCCCTATTATCACTTAACTGTTGCCTTGAAGTTCGAATTGGTTGGGTGGTCCATGTCACTTCTGGTATAATGAATTCATCGATCCCTTGTGATAGTGCATAATTATGAAGAACACAACAAGCTATAACAATGTCGACTTGGACTGGGAAAGTGAAGAATGGTTTGGCATCATCTAAAATTTTGAAACGCATCTTGAGAGATCCAAAAGCCCTCTCTACCGTCACTCGTAGAGATGAGTGCCTAAGGTTGAATAGCTCCTTATCATTTTGGACCGAATTGTTGCCCCACTCATTCAAATGGTACCTCACGCCACGAAAAGGTGGTAAGAACCCAGGCTTGGCTCCATAACCAGCATCAACTAGGTAGTACTTTCCTAAAAAACAAAAACAATTATTCGTTACAATGGTTCCTTAAGGCAGTAACATATGGACAAATTCTATCTAGGTCAACTTATTACCAGGTGGTACTTGTAAGCCTCTCTCACGAGTTAATGCATCAGCTAAAATGGCCGCGTCGTGTGCGGACCCTTCCCAATCAGCCAACACATATGTGAACCAGAGGTCAAAGTCTACTGCTGCCATCACATTTTGAGTGGTAAAGGCCTTCCTACCATGAAAAGAAGGTTCCACATCTTTGGTAACACCTGCTCGCACATGTGTACCATTGATAGCTCCAATACAATCCTATATAGTGACCAGTATTAAATGGCATATCATATAGCCTAGATATATAAGGAATAGTTTCTGAAATTACCTTAAAATATGGGTCAAATTGATGATTTCCTGCAATTTTTTCGGGAGTTTCCGATGATGGTGGCCTTATGTAATCATTACGAAGCTTGCCTATGGCATGAAGAGCCTTTCTAAAATAGATGCTGGTTGTGCCATATGATCTACAAAAATTGGCTGAAATAACCCTATTCCGAAGGTTATGCCCAATTGTATGCAAAAACATTGCCAATTGTTGCTCAACACTAAGATGTGGACTGTCTTCTAGCAAATTGCGATCCCTCAATATGCCACACAAGCGAAAAATGTAGCTCTTTCAAACGTTAGCATGTTTTTGCATAACACATCGCTTTGCCAATTTTTTTGGTTTAGATAACCAAATCTGATTCGATCTCTTTCATGCATTGGGCCATAGGTAGTACGTGGTCTCCTCTTCCTTATTATAGCCCGAACAATGACTGCCATTGCAGCTAGTGCAACAAAAAAAGCGGCTCTCCTAGCCATCCTTTTTCTTTTGTTCATCTTGCTTACCATCTACAAGTAATGCATAGTATAAAAAATATGGCTAGCAATGACTTGTAAACATGGATCTGGTTGTACAAAGCAGCACATGTTGAACTAAAAATTGGGTAACCATGGATCTGCATACTACACAGAAGCACATATATATATGAAACAAATTAAGGAGGAACATGACACACAGGAAATAAAATCTACCCAAACATGAACATATACAGAGATATGCAAAGGGGTAATGGAAACCGTACCTTGCCTCCGCTGCTAGCTGTTGATCCAGACCTTCTGCAGCACCTCCGGTGCCGCTGCATGGTAGCCGCCCCGCTGCTTCATCGCTGCTCCTTGGATCTGGGCCGAACTTGTTCGTCGTAGCTCCTTGGACCGTGGCCAATCTGCTATGCCGCTGCTGCTTGCTAGGTCGCCACCATGGTGCAGATGTGCGCCATCTGATGGAGACAACGGGAGGAAGGTGAAGCCGGGCCGGGGAGGGATGGAGATGTAGATCGAGAGAGTGGGAGAAGCGGGAGGGTGGCGGCGCTAGTCAGGGAACAGCGAGAGAGGGGGAGATGCGGGAGCAGCGAGAGGAGAGGGATAGGGTACGGGCGAGGGGCGAGGGGCTCGTTCCCTATCGTCCGGTCAATTTCGAGGTATGGCTCGGTTCGGCATAACCAGCGAATATTCCCTTTCCTGAGACGAGTGGGTTCTGAATCATTCGACTAACTAAACGCGAGAATGGGCCGTGGGAACGGGTCAGACTCATGACGTTCTACCCGGTGACAACAACCAAACACACCGTAAAGACCAAGCAAGTTTAGCTAAGCTATCAACCTCAAAGTTTTGAGATCTTTTCTCATACTTTAAAAAATCTACTCCCTCCATTCTATAATATAAGAACGTTTTTGACATTAGTATAGTGTCGAAAACGTTCTTACATTAAGTTCTTACATTATGAAACGAAAGAAGTAGTTTACTAGAATAAATCTGCCTGTCTCCCACCCATTCACGCCAACCACACGGGCAGGCATATGCGCTGCGCTCCCTCGCCTAGGCACCGGCCGGTACGACCGAAGCATGTCTCGCCAAAATATCTCCAAAAAATGCTGAGAAACTTAAAAAACAAATTTCAGGCATGTGAGAAAGTTCGGAAAAAATTAGCTCCTCCTTGTAGATTTTGTTTCTTCTGGCACGAACTCCTTGAATGTCGTTTGCCTATGAATTTTTGCATGCATCTGGCGCACTCAAGTATCTTTCATGCAAAGAAAAATCAGATTTGTTTGAATTTTTTACTATTTATTTTAATTTTACTGTTCATCGGGTGCAGATGAGCCCGGGCTCTGAATTGAATTATTGTCACACACACACACACACACATGATTCTTTTGCAAGGAAACATATATATGATTTTATTGTTCTAATCTTCTTGGCGCAAATATAATTCATCTAACATAATGTTGGACCGACAATCGTCCAATTGCAATAGAAGATGGAAATATTTAAAAAAAAAGGAGTGCCCTAATACAAGATGAGGATGTTGGGCTATTAGATAACGGTATTTCTACAAGTTTTCTAAGAATTTCCAATGATGCAACAATTAATGGCTTTGTGGCCATAGAAGAACACACAAAATCATTAAAAAAAGTTATTTTTCTGCATCGGTATAAACAATTTTCTTTGATATGCTACTAATTTAGTGATATTCTTTTGA
>NC_057813.1:556153364-556212780 GCF_018294505.1 Triticum aestivum
ATAATTTGAAGCATTTGGTGCTTTAGTTTTCAATCTTCAATGGTATTTGAAATGAGACTTCTTACTTGGTAACTTTTTTTACCTAAATCTAGTCATGTTTGAGCATAAAACTTGTTAACATTATACATATTATACTCCCTCCGTCCCATAATGTAAGACGTTTTTTGACACTAATGTAATGTCAAAAAACATCTTACATTATGGGACGGAGGGAGTAGTTTTATATTGACATGTATGTGGTACTAGTACACGGGAGAGAGGGACATTTTTGTCTAGGATCCGCCCCTGATGTTGCGTGAAGAGTATGCATTTGCTAGCGAAATAGTTAGATTTGCATGTCTCTGATCCCATGCCCGACTAATTTTTTTTGACCCAACACCATAGAACAATTGTTCTACGGTAAATATATTAAAATAAATATAGTACAATATAATACACCCCCCCAAAAGGATGAACTTCAGCTAGGGAGCTAGCCAATGCCTGCTCTAGGAATGAAACTCATGATTGCAGATTATGATCTATCCACTGAGAGAACCGATCTTCAAACTTTTGCTTGATCTTGTGCCCGAGGAGCTTTAAGTCTTGCTTAAGGTGAAATCTCCAAGGCTGGATCGAATGTGGAATTGCTCTAAAAACTTTATCATTCCTCTGCATCCATATGTTCCAACAACCCAGAATGATGATCTCAACTGCAAACTTTTTGGCAAGAGCTGTAAGGCCAGGGTGGTATCCTCATAAACTGATGTGCCTCTATTTCTATTTGGAATCAAGGAGTTCCAACATTCCTGTGCAAAGTTGCAGTCCCATAATAAGTGCATTGTTGTTCCTCTGCCTGGTGGTTACAGTTAGGGCAATATCTGTCATCTAGTTGCATGCCTTTTCTGAGAAGGAGAGCCCTAGTGTTGATTCTACAATGAGCCACTAGCCAAAAGAAGATTTTGTGCTTGAGCCTGCTTGAGTTGTTCCAAATAATGCTGAAAAAGGGGTGATCTTCATGCTGTTCCAGAATCTGATTATAAATGTGGATTGTTGATGGCCTGCCAGCAGCCCCAATGATGCTCCAATTGTCCTCTCTGTTTGGATGTAAAGTGGGTGCCAGGGCTGGAAGTTGATTAAATTATTCATAAGCTTCAATAGAGAGAGAGGCAGGTGAAAGTGCTCAGTCCAATCCTGCTCTCCAAAAAAATCTAGAACAGATTGTTCATCATTCACTGCAAAGGAGTGAAGATGTGGATGGGTATATTGAAGGTTATGATCAGTACAATTATCTTTCCAACAAAGTACAGTTTGTCCAGATCCAATGGTGCACCTGCTAATCTGCTTAAACATGTCTAGGAGGCAAATATCAGATTTCCACCAGAAAAGAGCCTTCAACTTTTCCTCTTTGTGCTTCTGTATGATAATATTTCTCCTAGATCAGCTTAATCCAAGGTATATCTTCTTTATTAAGGAACTTGAAGAGGTTTTTCATGAGGAGAGCCTTATTGTGGAGAGCAATATCAAGTATACCAAGGCCCCTTGCTTCTTTGGGAGACAAAACTTGGACCAAGCAATTAGAGTTGTCCCTCTGTCTTCCATGCCAAATTTTCTCCAGAGGAAATTTCTCAAGTATTTGTTGATTTGCTCAATAACTCCTATGGGAAGTGCCAAAGTACACATGAAGAAGATTGGTAGGGCTGCAAATACAGATTTGATAAGCAACAATCTTCCATCATAGGCCAACATAGTAGAACAACCAGAAAGCCTTCTTTCAATTCTTTGCATCATTGGGTTGTAATCTTCAATTTTTGGTTTTGATGTGCCAAGTGGAAGTACTAAATAGGTGAAGGGGAAGTGACCTTGCTGGCATCACATAATATTAAGCAGAGTGGTGATCTGAGAGTCAGATACATTAATTGGCACCATGAAAGATTTATCATAGTTAACTCTTAGCCCAATAAAAGAAGTATAATGCAAAATGAGGTTTTTGACTTGAGTAACTTGTCTGACATCAGCTGGCAGAACTAGGATTGTATCATCAGCATATTGGATCACAGGAAAATTTGGGCAAGCTTGGCTGACAATAGGAGGATGGATCAGATGTTGATGCATAGCTTCATTGAGAATTGATTGTAAAAGATCAGCTATCAGGACAAAAGGTAATGGAGAAACAAGATCACCTTGTCTGACTCCTTGTCTGCAATGCAAAAATTTCCTAGCCACTCCATTGAGCAAGACAGAGGAAGTGCCTGAGGACAGCAGCATTGAGATCCAATTTATCCATCTCTCTTCAAATCCTCCAGCTTTTAGGATAGCAAGAATTGCTTTATGATTAAGTAGATCAAAAGCTTTCTCAAAGTCCAATTTGAGGAGGACAATATGCTGTTTGGATTGCTGACATTGATGTAAATATTCAAAAGCCCATCCCAAACAACCATGAATGGTTATGTTCTTGATGAATCCATATTGGTTGATGTGTACAATCTTTAGAATAATAGTCTATAACCTATTTGCCAACAATTCGGTAATAATCTTGATTGTGCAATTGAGCAGAGAAATTGGTCTGAAGTCACTGGCTATAACTGTATTATCCTTCTTTGGAATTAATGTGATGAAAGAGGCATTAATACTCTAAAGAGAGATTTTCCCATGGTAGAAATCATCTATCAACTTGTAAAAATCTTCAGCAATGATGCTCCAACAAGCTTTAACGAAATCTCCATTGAATCCATCTGGCCCTGGTGCCTTACCAAAAGGGAGATTCTTAATAACAGAGTCAATTTCCTGCTTAGAGAAAGGGGCATCTAAATCCTGCAAGTCCTCAATTATGATAATGAGGTTAATTAGATTTAGAGGATCTGAAATCTCACTAGTCTGGCCCCGTCTCTCTTTGAATGAAGCCTAGAGAATTGCAGATTTTGCATGCTGGTCACACAACTCAATCCCCTGATCATTGGATAATGATTGTATGAAGTGTATTTAATGGTTGCCTTTGCCTAAAAGAATTTAGAGTTTTCATCTCCAAATTTAACCCATCGAATTGTTGCTCATTGTCTCCAATAAATCCTCTAAAAAACAACAATTTTAACAAATGTTCTTTTAGCATATCCCTGCCATTTTGTTCCATATCTGTGTATTCCTCAAAAAGATCCCACATCAAAATAACATTATTCGGGCCTGAATGCTGATAGCCAAGTTTGAGATGCTCTTACTCCAAATTTTAAGACCCTTCCCGAGCCTTTTAAATTTTGCAGTGATGAGTTTGGCACTATCACTAGCCAAAATGGGTTGTTGCCAATTAAATTTCACTACCTCTTGAAAATCCTGATGTTGAAGCCAAAAGTTTTCAAACCTAAAGACTTGGGCTCTAGGAATGCTAGTACCAATTTTGATTACAAATGGACAGTGATCTAAAACAGGTTTTGCCAAAGGAATAGCCATTGTATTGGGGTAATTTGTGGACCAATTCTCAGAGGTGAACACCCAGTCAATTTTTTCCAGCAGGGGAGCTTGCTGCATATTGCTCCAAGTAAAATTTATACATTTCAAAGGAATTTCAACTAAGGCTAGTTGACTGATTGCACCATTGAAATCCATCATATTATTAATGTCTCCAACTCCTACATTTCTGTTGGAGGGATACCTAATATAGTTGAAGTCTCCTGTGATGATTCAATCAATTTCAATAGGCATCTGGATGTTTCTAAACCAGTCCAGAAAGTTGTGTCTCCCTTCATTATCACATGGCCCATATATGTTTGTCATGATCCAAGAATCCCCTGTGTGGATAGAGATAAATCTAATGGATATGGAAAAATCATTTTTAAACAGGCACTCCCCTTGAAACATATTATCATTCCATGCCACAAGCAAACCCCCAGAAGCTCCCACAGAAGGCAAATAATCAAATTTGTTTATTCTCTTTGGGCAAAATTTCCTTAAATAAGAGCTATCAAAAACTTCCCTCTTAGTTTCTTGCAGACAAATAACTGAACATTGGGCCTCATCAATTTTATTTGAAAGAGCTAGCCACTTATCACTTGAATTTATGCCTCTCACATTCCAATTTAGTATATTCCAGGATTTATTCATTTCAGATCAAGCAGGCACATGTCAAGGATAAAATTCAGAACTCAAACACTTAAGATAAGGCAGGCAGTCTACATTGTTATAGTCCCATAATAAGTAGCATCTTTGGAAGGCCAGTAAAGCAGAGAGAGGCCTCATTACAAAAATTTCCAGAAGCATATGTCTCTTACATAAAGTGCTAAACATGACCAAAATAAGACCTTCTACTAGGTCCCCCATCCATGCACCCAGTAGCTTCAGTCCTTCCATGTTGGTGGCTTTCCTCCTCTCTTGACTTTCTTCTGCAGGAGGTTCTCTTCAGTGCAGACTTTTGAGTCCACCTTGCAGTAAGAAGAATTCAGTTTCTTAATTACTTCAGAGTTGCAGACATGAGGTTTAGCAGTACAGGCCATACAATTGCTATCATGGCAAGTTTTCTTTCTATATCCCTTATTTAAGTGATGCATCCTTTCACTTCTTCTTACCTCAGATTCCACTACTAGTACTCTGTCTTTTCTTTTTCCTTTAGTAGCAGCAGGACTACAAAAACTGGCATCCTCAGCAGCAGGTAGAGGTTGGACATCCTCCGCTCTAAGAGCCTGCAACTGAGAGCAAGTAGGAGCCACAGTTACAGGGTAAGAAGAAGGAATGGAGAAAACAAGATGTTGAGACTATTGAAACCCTTCACAGATAATATTCCACATAGGAGATTGCAAGAATATCTTGGCCCAATCAAATTTATCAGGGATCTATAAAGCAGTGCAAATGAAATCCACGCAGTCAAATGGTACCTGAACTGCTGAGGTGCCTTCTGTGCTAACAGAGAAATGCTGCTCCCAAGCAGAGTAACAAGCCAAACCCCGACTCCCAGAATCTGCAATAGTGGCATCAGGGATATAATTAGATAAATATCTTCCCTTGATACTAAAACCTGGGGGGTGCTGAAGAATTTGAGGAGGAGGTGCAGGTGACAACAATACTTTCAAAGGCAGAAGCTGGTTTGGAAGAAGCATCTAAAGAACATTCCAATATTTCATTTTCCTCATCAACATATGAGCTCTGGTCTTCTTCTCTATTTATGGCTGCCAAGAACTCAGAAGGAGAAGCTAACTGAATCACTGGGTCAGTAAGGTTTAGGTTGAAAATAGATCCATCCTCTTCCACCAAATTCATTTCTACAGCCAACTCATTGCCAATCATAGGAGCATTCACTTGATCTTGGTTGCTAGTAGGCGACTGAGAAAAAAAATGGTTAAGATCAAGACCAGAGCTGACATTTGGCCCCACATGAGGTAGAAGGTTTAGAAAATCCAATGGAGCAGCAATAGCAGGCTGAGGAGGAGGCTGAATAAATTCTTGTGGTAAAGCTTGCATGGGCCCAAGGGCCAAATTGAGGTCAGGAATGCCAACTTGGGCCTAGCCCATAAAGTTCAAAAACTCATTTCCCTCCAAATCTGGTTGTGCATTGGCTGCAATCATGTCAATCTCCACCCCATTGGACCCCATAGAAAGGGTCAGCTCACTATGCATATCCATATCAGGAAGGTTCACTTGCTGCTGCTCATCCAAAGGCTGGAACAGATCGGCAAGCTCCAAAAATTCTCCCTCTTCCAGCTCCTGGTCAATGAGATCATCATCTGTTGCTGGCATCGCCCAATGCCCCCAACCAGGAAGATCTTCATCACCCTCATCTAGCTCTACATCTGTTGCATAGCTTGATGATGAAAGTTCTGCTGATTACCCCCATAACATCTTGAGTCTGGTGCTACTGGATAGGCCCAATGAAATGATTGAGCTGGTTGGGATGGTAAAAATTGTTAGATGGCTGAGGGTGAGAGTTCCCATCCACAGGCATTGGGTCTTCATCTGTTGGCCCTCCACCCAAGGGCTCCTACTGAATGATGACAACAGGTACATACCATGACTCTGCATTAGGATCATCTGATTCACCAACAACAATACTGTCTGAGACATCTCTCAATTTTTCAACCCTAATTTTCACCATCAAGGCTGCCTTTGTGCTCCTTGCCCTGTCCCAGAGCAACATCTTACCAAAACTTCTGACAGAATTGGCAAGTTCATGCATTTCCCTCTTGTCAAAAGGGAAACAGACTAACATAGCCCAAATATCCCTATTCAGCTCCAGATTTCTCCAGTTGAGGCCCTGGTTATGCCTCTGGAAGATAATATGGACATCACCATGCAAATGAGGGCTTTGCAGAACCAGAGCATCACGATCAAAAGGCGAACATAATCTGACATATGCTTGCCCAAAGGAGCACTGGAAAATCTCTTGAAACCCTAGGTGCTTGACTTGAGTAAGGAACTCAACGATGATCTGCCTTACATTAGGGAAATGGACTTGCTGATTGGGCATAGGGACAATGGTGGCAATTGCCCAATCCTCATGTCGCGACAGAGCAGGGTCAGAGATTACCCTCACTCTTGTCGGTTTCCCCTCCACTTGGACTGCCTGATGATGCGGCGGAAGAAACGGTGTTGGATCAAACGGGAAGTTGGCCTTGGTGCGCGGAACAAGCTCTCCCCCTGCTCTGAAGATTGCAGTAGTGTGCTGACTATAAGCGGTGGCGGAGGTGGAAGAGAGGAGGAACAGGCAGGAAGAGGCTCTATAGCAGCAGAATTGTTAGGTGGGGGAATAATATTGGTGTCATTTTATTGTGTTTCGAATCCCATACAAGTGTTGTACTACAAATGGAGTCCTACCGAACTATGGCATGCCAACCGTGCTAGATGTAGCATGACTACAACTTTGTTTTGTGTTCACCAAGAAAGAGAGTTGTTTGCCCCTTTATATAGTACCAGCTAGTCATAGAATAGATGAGAGAGAGATCCACCAGATTAGCACGTAGAGGGTTTGTGCTCTCATGTCTTGTTTTATCTTGTTTTATCTAACAAGTGGTATCAGAGCCAGATTGATCTGAGATCAGATATACGAGATTCGTCCGAGACGAGAGGAATTAGGTCTGCGGTCTGGTCCGCCGCCGTCATCATGCGATTCGTCAAATCGCAGGTTTCGCCGAGATCTCTGCCAGGAGTTCCTACGTGAGCAGTCGACCGGGTCCATATCAAGTTCGGACATTGCTCTACGTGCCCGAGATCGATCGCCGCTGGCTGTTTTCTTTATGAGGCAAGAGCACTAGAGACCCACAAACTTGCATTGGATGTGATGGTTTAGTCCACAAAGTTGCAAAAGGGGATCAACTCATCCATAAAGTTGAAATGCATGGGATGATTTAGTCCATAACAAATCAGGAGCGGACAAATGGCGCATCGCTGGAGCTTCGTGGCACAGCTGCCTGGTTTGGTGTTTTTGTGGAAAACCCCTCCACATTTATGGAAATCACACCTGCGGTACAGGTCTGTGCTGCCCCTAGGTTACAGAGCGGCGCCGCATGCTGGTCTTGCCCTGCGACGGGTCGTCAAACCCGCTTCTTTCCCATGCAGAGATGCTTGTGCATCCAAATTTCCTGCAGAAAAAGAAAGGAAACTGATCCCTTTCACCCCGAAGCGCAGCATGCATGCAAGGGGAGAGCAGCGCATGCATCTTTATTCAGGAAAAAATAGTTACAAGTGTTTTTTTTTGCGGGAAAGATTAGCTACAAGCACTGCTAGCTAGTCAGGTAGGCAGCCACTATTCACCAATCACAATATGGCTTAGAGCATCTATAGCCGGCGCCCTAAATCCAATCCCTTAAATGCCAGTTGACGGGATCGGGCGCGTCCACGGACAGGGACCGGTCACGTCTTAATATTTGATTCTACAACTCGATACCTCAAATCCATATTATTACATGTAACGTGAAACCTAATCTAAGCAGAGCTCGCTTGGTTCCGATGTGACCATGTCCGGGGTCGGCTCCGCTCCCGAGAGTGTTGGTCCGCTTGCCGGCAATGTAGACTAGGGCATGGGACACGAGCCGGCTCACGGGACTCAGGGCGTCACCGTCTCCCATGCGCTACTCTTCCTCATCGGAGCCTAGAACCTGAACAGTTGTAGTGGACATCAGATCGATGATGGATCCGTCCTGGAACGAACCGGCGATTGTGGCGCCCAGACGGCTGCACCATACGGGTCGCTGGAGAATGCGACTCCGCCTCGCTGATGTCCATCGCCACGCCATGTTTTCGTTCGACGATGCACGTTTTCGTTTGACAACGCCCATGGTGCGTCGATGGTCTCAGCGCGCCAAAGAAGGGGTTGCGGGTCCGCCACCGCGTTCGGACGCTAGACGAACCTTCACCTCCTTTGGTGAAGTAGCGACGACACACCTAGTGCCGGATGCCGGATCCATGCGCCATTTGGGCGGACACAATGGATTCCCGACGGAATGAGTTCGACCGCTGCCTTGCACATGCCTCCTCCTGAGAGCGGCGGAGCGCAAGCTGGATGGCCATCTCCTCCTCGTGGACGCATGGGATGAGCTCTGGGTCGGCGGATCTAGAGGTGAAGGGTTCGGATCCGCTACCCCCCATGCGGGAGACAGCCGGATATCGCCGAACATGAGGCCCGTTTAAGATGCCCGTCTGGGTCGAAATTTGGAGACCGGTCACTGACTGGGTGGGCCGCCCGAGCGTATGATGCGGATTTGGGGCGCCGATTGTAGATGCTCTTATGCTGTTAACTTTTTGGTAGAAGATATATGGCATCAAGATTTATACCCACGATATATCAAGTTTAAAATTGATTAGTTGTCAAATTGTAAAATATTAGTTAACTGATTACCAGTACTTAGTTGTCAGACTTTACCATGCTTAATTACTAACCCGCACAAAAACAAGCTTTAACTGCTAGATTATAGGATAACAAGTACTTAGTTGTCAAAATTAAACACGCCTAATCACCATATTATCTGGTACTTAGTTGCCAAAGTTAGACATTTTTTTCCAGAATGTGCACACGCATGTATATCATGAATTGCCAAAATTAAACATGCTTAGTCGCCGGATTATATAGTACTTAGTTACCAAAAATAAATATACTTGATTGCTTGATTATGTAAGTACTTGTTAGAAAGTTAAACACACTTAGTTGCCACTTGCCAGAGTATGAAAGTACTTGTTTGCCAATTTCCAGAAAGTTTGGTTTTCAGAATACACGTATTCAGTTGCCAGTTAGAAAAAACACATTTACTAGATCACATATACTTGTGTGCCAAGTTCTAAAAAATTCCACATTTTCCCGGATTAAAGTACTTAGCTGCCAATTTACCTTTGTAATCCTAGATAACATGCTGCTTGACAGGATCGTGTGGTTGTTGCAAAAAAGAAAAAAAAAACCACAACTAGTTCCATGCATGGAGAATAATAGCCAAGGGCCGTATCACTAAATAACCAAGGGGCGGCCTGGGCATATAAGCGGGTGTGATTTTCGTAAATGTGAAGGGGTTGTTCGCAAAAACTCCAGGCCAAGCGGCTATGCAACGAAGCTGCCAACGTGGCACCAGTTGTAAGCTTCTGATCGGTTGTGGACTAAATCATCCCATGCATTTCAAGTTTGTGGATGAGTTGATCATTTTTTACAACTTTGTGAACTAAATCATCACATTCAATACAAGTTTATGCGTCTCTAGTGCTCTTGCCTCTTTTTTTATCATCGCTGGATCCGCCAAGTTGTGGCTGCTGCCCACGTATAGGCTACAAGTCCCGAGGACACGCTGCCGTTGCTGCTACTTTCTCTGGCATGAAGACCGATCAAGTCCACAGGCTGCTCCTCAATCGTGACGTGAAGACAGTACTACTAGTACTCACGGTTCTCAAGATCTGATTAATCTAGTATCCTTGCTACTTCACGTGAAGGTTAAGATCTGCTACTAGCCTACTACTTCACGTGAGATCGAAGAAATTTGCCAGATCAAGTTTTTCGTTCTTCGGTAAATTCGTCTGCTACATCCACTGCCTGAAGCTGCCAGGTGCTATGAGCATAATTGTTTTGCTATCAACATTTGGCATTGCAAATATTTGACAAGTCAACATTTGGCAAAACCAAAAATTGCCAATATTTGGCAACCTTTCGTGAGATTGGCATCGAAGTTTGGCAAGGTACCAATCTCTAGCCAACATTTGGCAGCTGCCAAAATTTGGCATGCCAATTTTTGACATCAAACCAATTATGCTCTATGTCTCTAGTTCTTTGTCCCACAAATTTATTCTGTCAAGAATATTTTTTCTACCGGCTTGTACTACTTTATGTACACAGATTCATCGACTCATGGCTTTCATGAAATACGATCTTCCGCTACTGGACCATGACACAAGGTTTACCCTATGGCAAGTCAAGATGCGGGCGTTGTTGGCACATATCGACTATGATGAAGCACTGGATACTTTTTGAGGATTATGGTCCGTCGGGATAATGGATGCAATATTGCTGCAGTTATTTGAAGAACACAATTCAGTTATCAAGAAAAAAAAGGGTATGAAGGAGGTAATTATTAAGCCTGTTGGTAGCCAGCATATACTCTATTCTCTCCATAGTATTTTGCTATTATGCATGTGAAGGTTTTGTTTGATATTCATGTTCGTGATGAGAATCAGTTGAGGTGCAAGAAGGAGATTGATTTGTTTCTGCTAGACATTACAACATTTAGCGATGTTAAGTTTCAAGTGCAATTCAGTTGTCTTTGCTCTTTCAAGAGGGGTCTATTGCAGAGTTGAAACTCCATTGCATGTTAAGATGGTTCCTTCATCCGACAGTTGTTCTACAAGGACAGTTTATGACCATGTCATGGATTTTCATTAACCACTACAAGTCCGCATTTTTTTTGGGTGCACGCGATGCCATCCGTACCATATGCTCTTGCATGAGTATTGTTTGCCTAGGTTTGTGCTTTCAGTTTTGAAGCACGTTCAAATTCCATGAGATGATTTCTTCACAATGCGATGTGCACCAAGATGTTGCACTATGAGCTATGCGCTCGTTCAGGCACCACACGAGATATGATGACTTATGTCACTTGATGATTGAGCAGTTTCAGTTTTTGAGGTCAGTGGCACAGACTCAGACTTTTATTGGGAGACCAAGTTTTGTTAGTCTACTTTGTTGATAGTTGTGCTATTTTCTGGACGACCTACTGATTGATTTGCTCAATATGACTTCATGATAAGTTTATTAGACCTATGGACGTTTCCAGGCACAAGGTTTACTTGTGATGACTTTAATTGAGGAGTTGATGCTATCTATGATTATTGTAAGGGATTTCGTCTCAAGGTGGAGTGTTATTTTATTGTGTTCCGAATCCCATACAAGTGTTGTACTACAGATGGAGTCCTACCGGACTACGGCATGCCAACCATGCTAGACGTAGCATGACTACAACTCTGTTTCGTGTCCACCAAGAAAGAGAGTTGTTTGCCCCTTTATATAGTACCAGCTAGTCATATAATAGATGAGAGAGAGATCCACCAGTTTAGCACGTAGAGGGTTTGTGCTCTCGTGTCTTGTTTTATCTCATTTTATCTAACAATTGGAACTTGATTGCCGGGATGATCGATAGCATTCCTCGATTAACGGGAGCTGCATCGGCAGTAGCAGATACTGAGGCAGTCAATTGATTTGACAATGCGAGGGAGCGAAAGCCCGAACGATAGTCACTGTCAACATGGCCCCACCTTTTGTAATTATGGCAGCGGATTAACTTCAAAGTACTCAGGCATCCGTAAACTTGCATCTATATACCCTGCTCATAACTAAACCAGATCACAGACCGGCGAATACAACTATTGTATTTTACCAATCCAGATCATGCAGAGACCAATGAGCAACTGCCGGCGAACATTTGCTGCATCATATCCACGTCAGCACGTGTTACTCCAGCTTTGCGTCCCTGAGCACGTGTGTGACAAGACGGTGAGGTGGAGCCCGACGCCACTGTCGCAGACTCATAGAACAGCGTGAGAAATTACACTAGCAAAAGCTAGAGCATGACACCCGTGTGGTGATGGCGCAACGATTCTCCAACCTTCGTTATCAGAAAAGAGGTAGGTTCAAATGGTCAAAGATGCACTCACATTTCACCAACCAGGATACCGCTTTCTCGAGTATTTTATATCCCGGCAGGAAGACTTGCAGCACAATGCTGGTCACCTAGCCGCCAGTAACTGCCAGTTGTTTCCTGTTGTTTTGGTGCATATCCAATTAAGAACGAAAATGTTAACGCTCACACGTGTGGGCGTTTGCACATCGCCCATACGCCTCCATCATCACTCATTTTGCCACGTATGAATAGATGACATCGGCAGATTTTTTTTTGATTTTTAGCTTAAAAATGTTGTATCTTCTAAATAAAAAAGCGAACTAAAAATCCGTTTTCACCATTAAATTCGTCTCGACGAGATCTTCAAAACTAGACCCTATGTTGATATGTTTCGACGATTTTTTTTGCCAGAAGTTGCCACGATATTTACACTGCAGTTGCCATAGGGCTTAAACTAAAGTTGCCATGTGACAATTTTAGTTTATAGATCATGGCAATTTTAGTATTTTGATGATGACAACTCCAGTACTTTGACCATGAAAATTATTTTTTATATGAACCATGGCAATTTTACGTGCATGTATCATGGCAATTTTAGTTTATGGTTCATGTCAAGTCTAGTTTCTTAATTTCCCGTTTTATAAATGCCAAAATTTACTTTTAAATGTAGAAGAAAATAGCTGAAACATATCATGGCAACTTCAGTGTAAACATCATGACAATTCATATGCAATAGACATGGCAACTTTTAATTTAATTTTTTTCATCAAAACATATCAACATGGGATCTAGTTTCGAAAATCTCATCGCGAGGGATTTAATGGTGAAAACGGATTTTCAATCGGATTTTTCGTTTAAGAGATAAAACATTTTAAAAACTGAAAATCTAAAAAGACTTCTGCATGCATGCATGCGATGACGTGGCAATCTGTTTACATTAAAGACGTGTGGTGCGTCTCCCTTCGAGCCACACGTGTGACAGTTAGCACGACCCATTAAGAACAACCGTATGCTTAATCATCGTCTGAGGTTGAGTAGGACTAAGTGACAATTGTCTTCGTAGTTATGGTATTCTGGAGGCCAGAAGTGTCTCAAGGTAGTATTCAGCATTTCCACACACGCACATTTGGAGTACGCTTCTCTCGACATTTGACTGGACCAACAAAATGACAGTTAGGCGTACTACGTACATATGCTTTGCCTTCGTCTACCAAACAAGCTCCATCAACCACCGGACAGGTCCCAACCCTAGATAGCTAGGCGTACCACCGATTGGCCATAGACTCATAGGAGACACGTGTGAAAAGTCGGCAGAGTTTCGTCTGGCGTACTACGTGCAGGCGGTACCTGCCGTCCGTGGTAGGGAGGGGTTGGTGCAACGAATTGACCTGCTGCTGCCACCTCCTACCCTATCCTAGCCATGCATGCACTCGTGCGGCCCCATCACGTTCGTTAGATCGATCGGCTAGCACCTCGCGGTGCACAACGGGCGAAGCATGGATTATAGTAGTATCGTGTGGATCGTGGAGCAGGTGGTGCTGTGACATCTAAAATAATTTGTGCATCCGCACGCGTCTGAAGATGAAGACCATCGCTAGCATTGTAGAAATACGCACGCGCAACAAAACCGTGGGTCGATTAGCTAGTCAATGTCGTATGAGTATTTGGTCGGATACTGCATGGTGGTAGGTACATGTGCTTCCGGGTTGTTTCCATATGCACATATGGCCGTGCGTTGCAACGGGGATGAAAATTGATATGTACTTAAATCTAGAAAACATTGGAGGTGCAAACACAACATATCAACTCATTAAGTAGTTTCTAACTGAAGTCATATCCTCTGATAAGCCTCGGTTCCTCCTCATTCAAGAAAGAAAGCTAGGGGTTCTGCCTCTCGCCGGCACTGCCGCAGGTCCGCCTCGTCTTCGGTGGCCCTAAGGCCATGGGGGCGCGGTGGATCCTGCCAAGGGCCGACGGGAGGGCTCCGTTTTCAGTCATTTTTTCCTGTCTTGTTAGGGTTTGTGTCATGCTCAGGAAGGCTAGACGGCAGCGGCTCCCTGAAGATGGAATAAAGGTCTCCCCGCCTAGCCCCCATTCCGGCGGTGCATCTAACATCATTGGTGGGCGTGTGGAGGTGTGTCTCCGGTGGATCTATCTTTGGTGGATTTGCATCTCGTCGTTGTTCGTCTACGTTCGTGTGTCTTCGGGTTGAATCCTTCCAACCTACGTTATTCTTCATCGGCGGCGGTTGCTGTTCTGGTGCGCTGGTCCTATGTGGCCTTAGCACGACGACTTCCCGACTGTCTACTACAACAAGTTGTGCCCGACTCCGGCAATGGAGGGGTGATGACGGCGGCGCACCTTCGGCCCGCTTCAGTGCTTGTAGTCGTCGCTAGGTGGTCTACGGATCTGGATGTAATTTTTATTTCTGGTGTTCGTTGTACTGCCATGATTGGAGATGAATAGATTGGAAGTCTTTTCGAAAAAAAAGTAGTTTTAACTGACACTTCCAATTGCCCCAAGGGAACTCCCCACTATATTTGAACTTATAATCATATGTTTTAACCCTAAATCTAGGTTGTAAATGTGCAGCCGATCTACCTATAACACGACCAAGTTAAACACCGTCGGATTGCAATTATATATTAATTTATATCATATTCCCATAGTTTCACAATATACCATCAATGTCATGTTCACCGACAATCCCGCGTACAAAACATCCAGAGTATTGGGAGTTGATTTTTTCTTTTAAAAAATGTGAGTTAAATTCTTCCTACTCATTCGTAAAAAAATAATTGTGTGTTCGTTTCTCCAGGGATAATCAGGACCCACTCCTCACCCTCTATCGATTCCTGCAACGTTTTATTGTTTTTCATACAACTTGCAAACGTATTTAAACTAATGACATTTAGACAGAAGTACGAGCTAGCCCAATTTACTCATTCAAGGTTCCTTTTTCTTTTTTCAAAAAATGTTCAGAATCTTAAAAAATGTTTGCATTTTTCAAAATTAGTTCATTTTTTAGAAATGAATCCTTTTTTCAAATTTTGTCCAAAAACTCAGAAATAGTTTAGTATTAAAAAAATCACTTCTCTTCAAAAAAGTTTTAAATCTTCGCTGCAATTTTTACACAAAAGTCAAAGAACTACAGTGGCTAGGGACGTTGTTAATTCACGGAGGTCGTGTGATTGGTCCCACTCACGCACAATTTTTTGCTAACTGTTTTTATGTTTTGCCAGTGCTGTCCGGTTCTTTAAGTCCCGCGCCACAAACATTCTTCTAAAGTTAGCATGTCATAGTGGCTAGGAGCGCAAGCATAGCACCTGTTGGTTTTGGGTTCGATTCCCACTTGGACACCTTTTTTGTTGTTGTTTTTTCATCGGACGAAAACCAGTCTCGCACGCAAGTATTTGGGACGAACGAAAATCATTAGTCCGTGATGGATGAAAAAAAACTGGATCCCATCATAAACCAAAGGTGAAGAAACAATCCTTCCTTTAATATTGGGTTGGGTTCGATTCAATTCGATTCCCACTTGGACACCTTTTTTGTTGTTGTTTTTTCATCGGACGAAAACCAGTCTCGCACGCAAGGATTTGGGACGAACGAAAATCATTAGCCCGTGACGACGAAAAAAACTGGATCCCATCATAAACCAAAAAAGTGGAGAAACAATCCTTTCTTTAATATTAGGTAAAGATAAAGATGGGAGTGAGGATTGGTCAATGCATACCGACTGATCCTCGCTCTCTTGCATGTTTTCAATTCTTGGGTCCGCGGGATTCTAAAAAATGCGGGATAATAGAAAAGAATATATGATTGGAAGGACGGAGATGCTATGTTGAACCCTAAACGAATTGAAAACACAAGAATCAACAATAGAAGATGTCTTGGGTGAGTTCTTCGTGAGCTCGGCGTATCAGGCACTATGACGGTCGCCCATCATCTGCTGGCTTTCTCCTCTGTGAAAGGCATCATTGCCTTTGAAGATTATGTTTTTTTTGTGGCAACTACTACGAGACCGCATCCCCTCGGGGATTAAGGTGTTTAGGCGGTATGGTCCGGGTGATGGCATTTGTCCCCTTTGTGCGGTCCCGGAAACCGGGACCCACATCCTATTCTCGTGCACGGCAGCACGGGTACTTTGGACTTTCATCCGCGAGGCACTGAGCCCGACTGGGAGGCCCTGGACTTTGCGGGGTTCCTTCAGACCATAGCTACCTAGCCTGGGTGGCATCGTTGCTTATTCTAACTAATCTTTACGGTGATGTCGTGGACATTGTGAATGACACGTAATAAAATGGTGATTGAGCGGGCCTTTCCGCAGCAGGCCTCTGACTCCTTTAAATTTCTTGTTTTTCCGCAGCATTGACACCTGCTCTCTAGGCAGCGCGACCGGGATCAGCTCGGACTCATGCTGGCTGCGCTTCTGGCTAACATGCGTCGCTTATCTTCTTCTAAGGGTCGCATGTTGGTCGCCACTCGGTGGCTTTTTTTCTTCTTATTTCTCTTATGCTCTTTTTGGGCGTGATTGTGTTCTTTCCCAAGTTGTCGTATTTGCTATGGTGTTTGGATGTTGGTTGTATGGATGGTTGCTTTATTTATAAAGCGTGCCCAAAACCTATTTCGAGAAGCACATGAAAAATACAGGAACTTTCTTGTGGTACTACGAAGAATACAAAAACTTTCCTATAGTATTGGTTATCATATCATAGTCTTAGAGGGGGAAGGGGGGGGGGGGCAACGCAAAACTATAAAAAACTCATAAGAAATGGAATCCTCCAAAATTTGTATAGAATTCCTTCAACCAAAGAGGCCTTTAGTGCACAGTGTCCAAAACAAACATGCGTGTGCTTCCACTGATTAACACTTCACTTGCTGACATGATATGGTTTTTAAGGTGCACAAGCGTGAAGAAAGATATGCTTAAGTTGGATTTGCATATATTGGGGCCTTTTCTACCCATTATATGTACTAAGCTTTGTTAATAAGTCGAGCTTAATTTCGACAAAAAATGTAGTGGCGGCTCAAGCTATCTCTTAAGATTAAAATTTCTTCTTTGATATTTATGTCAACGTGTTATCTATAGGTTAACGAAAGATATTTTAATTAAACTACATGCTTGTTTAATTAAAATAACTACGTGGGTGACTGCACAGTACGTACATTCATCACTTATTTCTTGAGTGTGTCATGGCATAGGTTTGCTTGTTTGATCATTTGTCTTTTATTTACTACCGACCCCTACTGGATGTTGTCATGGGCTTTGCTAGAGCGGTTGGGCTAACACAAGAAGCCAGTGGAGTCTGTGGCAAGAAGTTGGAGTGGCTTACCAACATACTCCATGACATGTTTCAAACTTCCTCGTGGATTATGTGAACATATCAATGGTCTACTACGAAAGTTTTGGTGGGGTAGCAAGCAAGGTCGGAGAAAGCCAGCATGGGTTTCATGGAGGACTATGTGTAAGCCCAAGTTCATGGGGGGTTTAGGCTTCAGAGATATTGAACTTTCCAACCTTGCTCTCTTAGCCAGGCAGGTATGGCGTCTGCTCCAGGAACCAGACACGCTTAGTGAGCGTATTTTAAAAGCCCGGTATTACCCATCAGTGGACATTCTTGATGCAGCCTTACGATCTCACCCGTCACAGGTGTGGCGCTCGATACTTGAGGGAAGAGACATTCTTGCTCTTGGACTGATTAAGAGGATTGGTTCAGGGATAGGTACACGCATCTGGGAGGATAACTGGCTACCTCGTGACTACAAGTTGAGGCCTATCTGCCCAATATTGACAACCCGCCATAATTTGTCTCAGAACTCATTGATCCAGTGGCGAGGACGTGGAGGAGGGAGGTGATACAACAACACTTTTTTGCACCTGATGTCGATGTGATTGTTAATATACCTTTGAGCTCGAGGGTACAACCAGATTTCTGGGCATGGCACTATGACAGAAAGGGGTTTTTCTCGGTACAGTCGACATACATGATGATCAACGCTATCAAATTTCAAAGGGAAGATTGGCTTGAACACAGGGGAGGCCACTCGAATCAAGCACGGGAGAAGAAGTCGTGGTCTTTCCTATGGAAGGTCAAAGTCCCCTCAAAAGTCAGAATTTTTGCATGGAGGCTATCACATACGTCCTTGCCGACTGGCACCATGAGGCACAGAAGGAAGATGGTGGACTCGCCAGCATGTTCTTTGTGTGGTGCGGAGAATGATACTTGGAGACACTTGCTTTTTGACTGCCGGATGGCAAGGTGCGTGTGGGGCTGGGCGATGAGGAGAACATTGAGCATGTGCGTTCTAATAAATCCGATGATCCCAGACTGTGGCTTTTTTGGCTGTTTGATACAGTGGACCAGAAGGCGTTGGCAAAAGTTTTGGTCACCATGTGGGCCATCTGGTGGGCAAGTGTTGGGGAACGTAGTAATTTCAAAAAAAAATCCTACACACACGCAAGATCATGGTGATGCATAGCAACGAGAGGGGAGAGTGTGTCCACGTACCGTCGTAGACCGATAGCGGAAGCGTTAGAACAACGAGGTTGATGTAGTCGTACGTCTTCACGGCCCGACCGATCAAGCACCGAAACTACGGCACCTCCGAGTTTTAGCACACGTTCAGCTCGATGACGTTCCTCGAACTCCGATCCGGCTGAGTGTCGAGGGAGAGTTCCGTCAGCACGACGGCGTGGTGACGATCTTGATGTTCTACCATTGCAGGGCTTCGCCTAAGCACCACTACGATATTATCAAGCTGGACTATGGTGGAGGGGGGCACCGCACACGGCTAAGAGATCCAAGGGATCAATTATTGTGTTTCTAGAGGTGCCCCCCTACCCACGTATATAAAGGAGCAAGGGGGGAGGGGGCGGCCGGCCTAGGAGGGGGCGCGCCAAGGGGAGTCCTACTCCCTCCTTCCTTGTTGGAGTAGGAGAAGGGGAAAGAGGGGGAGAGGAAAAAGGAAAAGGGGGCTGCGCCCCTTGTCCAATTCGGACCAGAGGGGGGGCGCAAGCCTCCTTCCTTTTGGCCTCTCTCCTCTATTTCCGTATGGCCCAATAAGGCCCATATATTCCCCGGCGAATTCCCGTAACTCTCCGGTACTCCGAAAAATACCCAAATCACTTGGAACCTTTCCGAAGTCCGAATATAGTCGTCCAATATATCGATCTTTACGTATCGACCATTTTGATACTCCCCGTCATGTCCCCGATCTCATCCGGGACTCCGAACTCCTTCGGTACATCAAAACTCATAAACTCATAATATAACTGTCATCGAAACCTTAAGCGTGCGGACCCTACGGGTTCGAGAACAATGTAGACATGACCGAGACATGTCTCCGGTCAATAACCAATAGCGGAACCTGGATGCTCATATTGGCTCCCACATATTCTACGCAGATCTTTATCGGTCATACCACATAACAACATACGTTGTTCCCTTTGTCATCGGTATGTTACTTGCCCGAGATTCGATCGTCGGTATCTCAATACCTAGTTCAATCTCGTTACCGGCAAGTCTCTTTACTCGTTCCATAATACATCATCTCGCAACTAACTCATTAGTTACAATGCTTGCAAGGTGAGGGAGTTCCGGACTAGGGGGTGTCCGGATAGCTGAACTATCATCATCGGCCGGACTCCAAGACTATGAAGATACAAGATTGAAGACTTCGTCCCGTGTCCGGATGGGACTTTCCTTGGCGTGGAAGGCAAGCTTGGCGATACGGATATGTAGATCTCCTACCTTTGTAACCGACTTTGTGTAACCCTAGCCCTCTCCGGTGTCTATATAAAGCGGATGGCTGTAGTCCATAGGACGAACAACAATCATACCATAGGCTAACTTCTAGGGTTTAGCCTCCTTGATCTCGTGGTAGATCCACTCTTGTAACACACATCATCAATATTAATCAAGCAGGACGTAGGGTTTTACCTCCATCAAGAGGGTCCGAACCTGGGTAAAACATCGTGTCCCTCGTCTCCTGTTACCATCCGCCTAGACGCACAGTTCGGGACCCCCTACCCGAGATCCGCCAGTTTTGACACCGACATTGGTGCTTTCATTGAGAGTTCCTCTGTGCCGTCACCATCAGGAAGGATGCCTTTTCCCGTCTTTAAAGACGGCACCGTCGTCAAGGGAGATTTGGTCGCCGACCAGACTATCCGGCTAGGCGGTTTTCTCATGACCGCCTGTTCGGCCACTGCCCCGACAATGACCTCTCAAGTCATTAAAAGCGATCTTCACGTCAGCTAGGAATTCGCCGAGCAGCTAGATCCGATTGAGCTCTCCTCCGTAAACGAGCTCTTGGATCGCATCGCCGCCCTGGGAGTCGCTACCGACTATGATCAGATTGGGCTTAAAACCGATCTGAGAGAAATTAACTATCCCCAGGTTACCCACCACATTGTCATGGTAGAGGAACAATGCGGCGACTCTTCTTCTATGTTAAAATCCAACTATGTCCAGATTCCGGATCCCTCCATGTCGGATTCCCGCGGAGGGACGGACGCTAATCAAATACTGAACCTAAAGTCAGGCATCGGACCAGATTTGTTGGAAAGCGCTCAGCAAACCAAGCTTCTGAATCCGGAATCTTCTTGGCCTTTGAGCCTCAGATCGGGCGGGGTTCCGAACTTAATTCCACCCGCCCACCCAAACATAAGCGATCTATCTCAAATACGGCAAGAGCCCGATGAAACAGTACATCATTACTGGGCCAGATTCCTCCTGGTTATGAACAGGATAAAGGACTGCCGTGAAGAAAGCGCGATCTCAATCTTCTGCAACAATTGCACGGACAAGGGAATCATAAACGCCATCAGTCGTCGCGAAGTTTCACGCTTCACCGACCTAGCGACCATTGTACAAAAATACTGCGCGATGGAGAGTGCCTGGAAAACCGAAACTAGGTTTTGGGACAATCCGACCCTGAATACAAACCCAGTCCGAAATAAAAGGGTGCTTCATACTCAAGCACCTGGGTTAAAAACCAAAAAGCAAAAAACCCCTAAGGGGTACGAAACCGTATTGGAGGGATGGCTCAACGGACCCTGCAAAATCCACAGTACAGAGGGCACCACTCCAACACATAGCCTTCGAGCGTGTTGGATACTACAGCAGGTGGCCAAAAGTGGCGTAGGCTTTTTAGCCCCGGGCAACCAACCCAACAGTACCAGTACGGTATTAACAGTCTTCGAGACTTTCGCATCAAATACCATGCGGAAACGAACAATCCGCAGCCTCACCGAAGTCTACCAAGTAGCAACAACAAATCCATGGAGCGACACGGCTATCACCTTCAACGCCAGCGACGAACCTAAATTCCGAACAGCTAGAGCACCAGCCGCATTGGTCCTCAGTCCGATAGTGGATGGTTTCCATCTTACTAAGGTACTCATGGATGGTGGCAGCGGATTAAACCTCATCTATGAGGAAACCCTTCAAAAAAATGGAAATTGACTGGAGCCGCATTGAGCGAAGCAGCACAACCTTCAGAGGGATAATCCCTAGTCGAGAAGTACGCTGCACAGGAAAAATTACACTAGATGTAGTGTTCGGCTCACCGGACAATTACAGGTCCGAGGAGGTCACGTTCCAAGTGGCCCCATTCGGCAGCGGATATCACGCTTTGTTAGGGCGAGAGGCATTCACAATCTTCCAAGCTATACCCCACTATGGGTACATGAAGCTCAAAATGCCCGGACCCAATGGGATAATCACTCTCGCCAGTGATCCAGATACAGCACTCCGCGCTGAAAATAAGACAGCCGCACTGGCCCTAGAGGCATTGTCCGAAGCCCTAGCAGTAGAGGAACTAACTACGCTGCGCTCCACGGTGGATAGGGACGATGTGATACTCGATAAGAGGTCCAAGTCCACCTCTTTTAAACCAGCAGACGAAATAGTCAAATTTCAGGTCCATCCAACGGACCCCACAAAGACGGCCTCCATTGGGGCACAATTAAGTCCTGATGTCGAAGCCGCACTACGAGAATTCCTTCGGGAAAATTGGGACATTTTTGCCTGGCACCCTTCAGACATGCTAGGAATCCCACGCAGGCTGGCAGAGCACAGCCTAAATATCCTAAAAGGATTCAAGCCAGTCAAACAAGCTCTTCGGCGATTTTCCGAACCCAAAAGACAGACAATGGGAGAGGAGCTAGCCAAACTCTTAGAAGCCGGATTCATCAGAGATATACAACATCCGGACTGGCTAGCCAATCTAGTAATGGTACCAAAAAAGGACAAATCCTGGCGCCTCTGCGTCGATTTTAAAGACCTTAACAAGGCCTGTCCAAAGGACCCTTTCCCCCTCCCTCGCATCGACCAAATCATCGATGCTACCGCAGGGCACGATTCATTGTGCTTCCTCGACGCATACTCCGGATACCATCAAATCAAGATGGCGGAGAAAGACCAGGCCGCAACGACATTCATTACTCCATATGGGCCATTCTGCTTCAACACAATGCCCTTCAGACTCAAAAACGCCGGTGCAACATATCAACGCATGATTCAAACATGTCTGGCTACCCAGATAGGCAAAACAATAGAGGCATACGTAGACGATGTGGTCGTCAAGACCAAACACGTCGAAACTCTAATAGAAGACTTGAGGGTGACATTCGACAACCTCCGAGCATATGACACTAAGCTCAATCCGGAAAAATGCGTCTTCGGCGTACCAGCCGGAAAGCTCTTGGGCTTCATCGTATCCGGTAGAGGAATTGAAGCAAACCCGGCCAAAATCCGAGCTCTGTCACAATTGGATATTCCAAAAGACCTCAAGCAGATACAAAAACTAACCAGATGCGTAGCGGCCTTAAGTCGCTTCATCTCCCGTTTGGGAGAAAAGGCTCTGCCCCTCTACCGCCTCCTCCGGCGCACCGAACATTTCGAATGGACGGATGCTGCCACAGCCGGACTCGAAGAAATAAAGGCCATACTGGCAACAAATCCGGTCCTGGCCGCGCCCAACCTGGGCGAACCTATGTTATTATATATCGCAGCAACACATCAAGTTGTCAGCGCGGTACTCGTCGTTGAACGAGAAACAAAAGGGCACAGATTCCCTCTTCAAAAACCAGTGTACTACGTATCCACTGTTCTAACTCCATGCAAATCCCGGTACCCACATTATCAAAAGATAGCGTATGCGGTGTTCATGGCATCCCGGAAGCTGCGACACTACTTTCAAGAGTGTTCTATAACGGTGGCCTCCGAAGTACCTCTCAACGATATTATAAACAATCGCGACGCAACGGGCAGGATTGCAAAATGGGCTATCGAGCTCTTATCATTTGACATAACCTGCAAACCACGGCGAGCTATAAAGTCGCAGGTTCTGGCTGACTTCGTCGCCGAATGGACCGAAGCCGAACTCCCTAAAGAGTACGGCGCGTACTCCAACTGGATCATGCATTTCGACGGATCCAAAATGTTGGCTGGCTTGGGGGCTGGCATCGTCCTGACATCCCCAACTAGAGACACAATCCAATCGTACTTCAAATAATGTACATGGACTCCAACAACGCAGCCGAATACGAGGCCCTTCTACATGGCCTCCGGATGGCAATCTCCATGGGCATTCAATGCCTAGAGGTGCGCGGGGATTCAAACCTTGCAATATCCCAAGTAAATGGAGACTTTGACGCCAAAGATCCAAAAATGGCAGCTTATCGCAATGCCGTCCTAAAAATGTCAGCTCGGTTCGAAGGACTCGAATTCCACCATGTAGCCTGGGATAATAACCAGGCAGCAGACGTGTTAGCACGCATCGGCGCGAAACGAGACGCCATCCCTCCAAACATCTTCCTGGAACGGCTCTTTAAGCCATCCGTATTATGGGAAGAGGAGTCCGGAAATAACAATCCGGAGCCAGCTACATCACCTAACTCAGACCATTCTGACACAATCGGCGGCTCAGCCAATGAAATAACACCTTCAACTCACGAAATAATGGCAGTAATTGCCCCGTGGATAGAACCATTCCTAGCCTACTTAATTCGGCAGGAACTTCCCGAAGACCAAAATGAGGCCCGCTGCATAGTTCGGCGATCTAAAGCCTACAAGGTCCATGAGGAAGAACTTTATAAGAAAAGCACAACCGGAGTCCTTCAAAGGTGTATCTCCGAAGAGGAAGGGCGAAATCTCCTGGCTGAAATTCACGCCGGACTCGGCGGGCACCACGCTGCAGCCCGGGCCGTTGTAGGCAAGGCCTTCCGTACAGGATTTTATTGGCCGACAGCCCGGGCAGATGCTCAGGACTTAGTCCAACGATGCGTCGGTTGCCAGCTCTTTGCTAATCAGAGCCACATGCCACCCACCGCCCTCAAAACTATACCCATTACCTGGCCGTTCGCGGTCTGGGGGCTTGACATGGTTGGACCCCTTAAAGGGGGAACCCACAAGCACAAATACTTATTGGTCATGGTGGACAAATTCACCAAATGGATTGAGGCCAAGCCGGTTAAAACGGCAGAATCCGGACCGGTGATAGACTTCATATCCGGTGTAGTACACTGTTTTGGCATCCCCCACAGCATCATCACTGATAACGACACGAACTTCACGGCCGACGAGGTTAAACTCTGGTGCAAAAACATGGGCATCAAGCTCGATTACGCTTCAGTCTATCACCCCCAAACTAACGGTCAAGTCGAGCGAGCAAATGGTCTAATCATGAGCGGCATCAAACCCAGACTAGTGCGGTCCCTCAAGGAATCTAACACGCACTGGGTAGAGGAGCTCGACTCCGTACTCTGGGGGCTGCGGACCACGCCAAACCGAACTACTGGATTCACACCATTTTTCATGGTATACGGCGCAGAGGCAGTTCTGCCCTGCGATATAATTCATGACTCACCTCGTGTGTGCATGTACGAAGAAAGAGAAGCCGAGTTGGATCGGCAGGACAGTTTGGACGCCTTAGAGGAGGAGCGGGACGTGGCAAAGGCTCGTTCCGCATTTTATCAGCAGCAGGCTCAAAGATATCAAAGCAGAGAAGTACGGGCCAAAACTTACAATGTTGGCGAACTCGTTCTACGCCTGCCGGACAAGAAAAAGGACAAACTTAAGCCCAAGTGGGAAGGTCCCTTCATCATCGACCAAGTCCTGACCGGCGGAGCATACCGTCTACGTAACGCATCTGGCAACCGATTCGAGCCGAACCCATGGAACGCAGCCTGTCTCCAAAGATTCTACGCCTAACGCCGGACTCAGAGTTCGTCTAACTCCCCCGTCCACCTTTTTATATTTTTTACTGTCTCTTGTCCCCCTCCTTCTTCCCACTTTTTTTCAATACCTTTTATAGGCCGATTTACGCTTTGTTCGCACACACTTGATGTGCTACTAGCACTCATTATACCTGGGGGATTCTTTAGCAGAAGCTTATTCATACGGGCTTCATGCCCAATACATGTGTCATACTTCCGCATGTACCTTTTATTCACCATTGTATGCATCGATATGACTTAAGTTTTGGCCAAGCTGGGTTGCCTGGCTCCTGTGCTTACCCCTACGTTCCCGATTGTTTGGCTAGGAGGTAAAGGGAGCACCTCTGCGATTGCTACTGCCGGGTCAGCCGGATGTGTACCTCAGACTGGGTGAAGCCGGAAGCTAGCGTTCTTAAGAGAATATTCGGTCGGTGACTTGAAAGATGATTTATTACTTACTTATTTATCTACCCCCAGATGCTTTTTTTGCTATTTTCGCAGTCCGGCATTGCACTTTAGGGCATGCCTCCCAGGGAAAGGAACCCTTAACGGAACTATTCTCCCTGGAAGATGTTTCTTACTAACCATGTAATATAACATAGCTAGTTGGGCACTTGTTTGATAAAGCAATTATGACCCCGACACCTTGTCTCCATGCATGCCCCGGTTCTTTTATAACCGTAAGGGTATTCGGACACACTCCGGAATGTTGGGTCCCGAGGTTGAAGCGAAACGGTCCGCAAAGACAAACGATCTACAATCTGGCTAGAAGGCATTTTACATGTCATTTCAAATTACATCGTAAAACCGACTGATTGTACTCCTCCTCAATCCCATATAACAAGCTGTCTAATTTACAGTCCTATTGGGAATATTTCGCGGCCAGTTCTACTTGGCCATACATCAAGCTCACAGGGATCTCCTTCCCATCAGGCCCCGCAGGTCCGACCTCGGCCATGTGGTTTGGGTCAGCCTTCGGGTAACGCGTCTTCACCATGGCCCAGGCCTCCCTGGCGCCCTGACGGCAGGCCGACATCTTCCACAAACGGAGGCGTCGCCGTGCTCCCTGAAGCTTCTCAGCAAGCTCACCAAGGCCCTCGGGTAGGGAGACGGATGGCCATAAAGCCTGAACGACGCCACTCATCGCCTGTCGAACACTTTCGAGCAATTGCACCAGCTCGAGAAGTTGGTCACCCGTTGACCCAGGCATTTCCTCCGCAGGGCGACCTGTGAGCACACCTAAAGACATATTTCTGTCAATCGACTTCCTCGCCGAATTCATCTTTTCAAAGGAATTTGCTCAAGCACTTACTATAAATGCCGCGACGAAGCCGTTGATTCTCCTTCACGGAGCCAGACAGCTGGGCCCGAACACCTTTCAGCTCTTCTCCTAGCTGGGTGTGGGCATCTTGGAGCTTGTTTCTCTCCTGCTGCACCTTCATAAGCACCCTCTCGCCGGCCTTTAGCTGACGCAGTAGCTGTTGCTTGTCCGGATCTAGTCCGACGCCCTCTGCAATATTATTTTCAGATTCACGCCGCACTTTGTTAATTAATTATCTTTTCAAAGTACGTCTTACCAGCGGGGGTCTCTGTGGCTCCCCTTGTGGCGGCCAGTGCGGCCTCAAGTTGGGCCTTGCACTCTTGGAGCTCCTGGGACAGATGGGTATTCTTCTCCGTAAGATCCTGCATAATAATTGATCCTTAAATCAGTTATTTTAACTATTTAAAGTCTCGAGGGCTACTGGCATATATAACTATTAAAATTACTTACCCGTATGTCTTTCACATACTGCTCCATGGCTCTGGTTAACCCATCTTGAGTGGCACGGAGGTGCGCATTTCCCGCATCAAAGGCATTTAACGCCTCCGGGGAAAAACACGCGTCACGAAGAACTGTCCAGCGACGCCTGTGATTCATGGCGCTCTCCACCTCAGACTGGGTGGCGGACAGCCCGTCGGCATCCTCCATCGGAGGAGCGTCCGACTCATGCCTTGTATTCGCCTCCCCTCCCGGACCATGCGTTGGAGCATGGCTGGCGGAGGCTTGATTGGCAACCTCTCCGGACACTGTCCGGTGAGCGCTCTTTCTGGAAAAGTTATGAGCATTAATATACCTCCTGGGGATCCTTCCCTTAAAAATAGCGGTGCTCCGTACCGTTGCAGCGACGTTTCGGTTCGCGTCGCACTCCTCTTTCGCCTGCTGGGCCGGACTGACCCTTGTTGGTCGGCCGCCGCGGGTTCGGCTTCCCGCCTTAAAGGCACCTCCTGCGATGCACCATCAGTATGGGATGGTCAGAATTGAGCGCGGATCAAATGATGGTGTCAAGACCTCGGTCGTAGTCACCTGGGAGGCCGGAAACAAACCGGGGTAGTCAGCCGTAATGGCGACTAGGGCATTGTCCATGCTAAGTTGGTGGAACACCCCGTCAATCAGCTCCACCTTTATGTCCAGATCCTCTTCGGAGGTCGGATCAAGGGATCGTTCTGGATCCTCGGGCTGTGGAGTTAGGCTTCGTATGCCCTCCACGTCCCGGTGCAGCTCCTGCATCGAAATCACAGAGTAAGATACTTGACTTTGAAAGTATGGATCGGGTAGATGAACATCCGCTTACCCAGCTCCGAGGGTTATTCATAGAGAATCCATTCAACGGATTCGTTCGGAGGAAGTCCTCCTCCTCTCCCTTGTACAAGCCGGACAGGATCTTTGCCAGATCGGCTGCCGAGCCTGGCCCTTTGCGGCCATGACGGGTGGTATCATCTTCCCCGTTGAAATCCCACATAGGGTGGCCCCTATATTGGAGTGGCTGCACCCCTCGCATAATGCACGTGGCCATGACTCCAATCATGGTCAATCTGGAGTGGGCCGGTAACCTAATCCGGCCCATCAGATAATGGACGCTCCTATCATCTTCCCGTTGAGGGCTCCACGGGCGCCAACTCAGGCATTTCTTCAAGGGAGCATTGCTGAACTCCGGGAGGCCGATCCGAACTGGATCCAGCAGAGGGGCGTCCTCCATGTAGAACCATTCCGAAGGCCAGTCTTCGAACGCCTTCTTCGGGGTGCCGGATAGATATCCGGTCCCGGCGATGCGCCATATTTCGGCTCCGCCCACTTGATATATCGACCCCTCATGAGAACGGGGTACGAGGCAAAACAATCTCTTCCACAACGCAAAATGGGGCTCGATGCCCAAGAACAGCTCGCAAAGAGCTACGAAGCCCGCGATGTGCAAAATGGAGGCGGGCGTGAGGTGGTGAAGCTGGAGTCCGTAGAACTCTAGGAGCCCCCGGAGAAACGGATGTATGGGAAATCCGAGTCCCCTTATTAGATAGGGGACAAAGCATACCCGCTCCCCTTTGGAAGGGTTGGGGACGCTCTCCGCCTGCTTTCCACCCTTGTAGGTGGCTAGTCCGGCTCAAACCGGAACCATGAAAGCTGGGGGAAGATATCCCTCGGTTTGGAGCACCACTAGGTCGCTGTGTGGAACTGAGCATCTCCCCCAATCTCCTGGCTTAGGGCTGGGAGCGCGAGAGCAGGAGCCGCGTCGACTATCCATGATGGAATGGATTTTTGTCAGAGGCGCTTCGATGAGAACTTGCGGATGGAGGATGGTGTGAGCTGGATCTAGATCCTCGCCTCTCTTATAGGCGGCTCGTTCGCACGGCTAGGGGGTAAAATGTAAAAATACCCCAGCCTTTCGCATTCATACGACACGTGGAAGAAGGCCATTATTGGGCGTAGAAGCCAAGGAGCGCAATATTTATAAGGAAGCCAGACACTATTCGACGGGAACATGAAGTTTGAGGAAGAACCCGCCTTGCAACAGCGAAGACAATATACGCGTCGGACTCGTCGTCGCTGAAGCCCGGTTCGGGGGCTACTGAGTGAGTTCCGGACTAGGGGGTGTCCAGATAGCCGAACTATCATCATCGGCCAGACTCCAAGACTATGAAGATACAAGATTGAAGACTTCGTCCCGTGTCCGGATGGGACTTTCCTTGGCGTGGAAGGCAAGCTTGGTGATACGGATATGTAGATCTCCTACCTTTGTAACTGACTTTGTGTAACCCTAGCCCTCTCCGGTGTCTATATAAACTGGATGGCTGTAGTCCATAGGACGAACAACAATCATACCATAGGCTAGCTTCTAGGGTTTAGCCTCCTTGATCTCGTGGTAGATCCACGCTTGTAACACACATCATCAATATTAATCAAGCAGGACGTAGGGTTTTACCTCCATCAAGAGGGCCCGAACCTGGGTAAAACATCGTGTCCCTCGTCTCTTGTTACCATCCGCCTAGACGCATAGTTCGGGACCCCCTACCCGAGATCCGCCGGTTTTGACACCGACACAAGGCTTAAGTGATGTGCATTACCGAGAGGGCCCAGAGATACCTCTGACAATCGGAGTGACAAATCCTAATCTCTAAATATGCCAACCCAACAAGTACCTTTGGAGACACCTGTAGAGCACCTTTATAATCACCTAGTTACGTTGTGACGTTTGGTAGCACACAAAGTGTTCCTCCGGTAAACGGGAGTTGCATAATCTCATAGTCATAGGAACATGTATAAGTCATGAAGAAAGCAATAGCAACATACTAAACGATCAAATGCTAAGCTAACGGAATGGGTTAAGTCAATCACATCATTCTCCTAATGATGTGATCCCGTTAATCAAATGACAACTCTTCGTCCATGGCTAGGAAACATAACCATCTTTTATTAATGAGCTAGTCAAGTAGAGGCATACTAGTGACACTTAGTTTGTCTATGTATTCACACATGTATCATGTTTCCGGTTAATACAATTCTAGCATGAATAATAAACATTTATCATGATATAAAGAAATAAATAATAACTTTATTATTGCCTCTAGGGCATATTTCCTTCAGTCTCCCACTTGCACTAGAGTCAATAATCTAGTTCACATCACCATGTGATTCAACACCAATATTCACATCTGTATGTGATTAACACCCATAGTTCACATCGTCATGTGACCAACACCCAAAGTTTTTACTAGAGGCAATAATCTAGTTCACATCGCTATGTGATTAATAACCAAAGAGTACTAAGGTATGATCATGTTTTGCTCGTGAGAGAAATTTAGTCAATGGGGCTGTCACATTCAGAGCCGTATGTATTTTGCAAATATTGTATGTCTACAATGCTCTGCATGGAGCTACTCTAGCTAATTGCTCCCACTTTCAATATGTATCTAGATTGAGACTTAGAGTCATCTAGATCGGTGTAAAAGCTTGCATCGATGTAACTCTTTACGACGAACTCTTTTATCACCTCCATAATCGAGAAACATCTCCTTAGTCCTCACTAAGGATATTCTTGACCGATGTCCAGTGATCTACTCTTAGATCAAAATTGTATTCCTTTGCCAAACTCAGAGCAAGGTATACAATAGGTCTGGTACACAACATAACATACTTTATAGAACCTATGACTGAGGCATAGGGAATGACTTTTCATTCTCTTTCTATTTTCTGCCATAGTCGGGTTTTGAGTCTTACTCAACTTCACACCTTGCAACACAGGCAAGAACTCTTTCTTTGACTGTTCCATTTTGAACTACTTCAAAATCTTGTCAAGGTATGCATTCATTGAAAAATCTTATCAAGCGTCTTGATCTATCTCTATAGATCTTGATGCTCAATGTGTAAGCAGCTTCACCAAGGTCTTTCTTTGAAAAACTCCTTTCAAACACTTCTTTATGCTTTCCAGAAAATTCTACATCATTTCCGATCAACAATATGTCATTCACATATACTTATCAGAAAGGTTGTAGTGCTCCCACTCACTTTCTTGTAAATACAAGCCTTTCCAAAAGTCTGTATAAAACCATATGCTTTGATCAACTCATCAAAGGGTATATTCCAACTCCGAGATGCTTGCACCAGTCCATCGATGGATCGCTGGAGCTTGCACATTTTGTTAGCACCTTTCGGATCGACAAAACCTTCTGGTTGCATCATATACAACTCTTTTTCTAGAAATCCATTCAGGAACACAATTTTGATATCCATTTGCCAGATTTCATAAAATGTGGAAATTGCTAACATTATTCGGACAGACTTAAGCATCGTTACGAGTGAGAAAATCTCATCATATTCAACACCTTGAACTTGTCGAAAACCTTTCGCAACAAGTCGAGCTTTGTAGATAGCAACACTACTATCAGTGTCCGTCTTCCTCTTGAAGACCCATTTATTTAACATGGCTTGCTGATCATCGAGCAAGTCAACCAAAGTCCATACTTTGTTCTCATACATGGATCCTATCTTAGATTTTATGGCCTCAAGCCATTTTGCGGAATCTGGTCTCATCATCGCTTCCTCATAGTTCGTAGGTTCATCATGGTCTACTAACATGACTTCCAGGACATGATTACCATACCACTCTGGTGCAGACCTTACTCTGGAAGACCTACGAGGTTCTGTAATAACTTGATCTAAAGTTTCATGATCATCATCATTAGCTTCCTCACTAATTGGTGTAGGAATCACTGGAACTGATTTCAACGATGAACTATTTTCCAATTCAGGAGAAGGTAATATTACCTTATCAAGTTCTAGTTTTCTCCCACTCACTTCTTTCGAGAGAAACTCCTTCTCTAGAAAGGATCCATCTTAGCAACGAATATCTTGCTTTCAGATCTGTGATAGAAGGTGTACCCAATAGTTTCCTTTGGGTATTCTATGAAGATGCACTTCTCCGATTTGGGTTCGAGTCAGGTTGAAACTTTTTCACATAAGCATCGCAGTCCCAAACTTTAAGAAACGACAACTTTGGTTTCTTGCCAAACCACAGTTCATAAGGCGTCATCTCAAACGGATTTTGATGGTGCCCTATTTAAAGTGAATGTAACTGTCTCTAATGCATAACCCCATAATGATAGTGGTAAATCGATAAGAAACATCATAAATCGCACCATATCCAATAAAGTGCGGTTACGACGTTGGGACACACCATAACGCTGTGGTGTTCCAGGTGGTGTGAACTGCGAAACTATTCCACATTGTTTTATATGAAGGCCAAACTCATAACTCAAATATTCTCCTCCATGATCAGATCGTAGAAACTTTATTTTCTTGTTACGATGATTCTCCACTTCACTCTGAAATTCTTTGAACTTTTCAAATGTTTCAGACTTGTGTTTCATTAAGTAGATATACTCATATCTGCTCAAATCATCTTGTGAAGGTCAGAAAATAACGATACCCGCCACGAGCATCAACACTCATTGGACATAATACATCGGTATGTATTATTTCCAATAAGTCACTAGCTCGTTCCATTGTTCTGGAGAACGGAGTTTTAGTCATCTTGCCCAAAAAGGCTCGGTTCTCAAGCATCAAATGATTCATAACCAAGTGATTCCAAAAATCCATCTTTATGGAGTTTCTTCATGCGCTTTACACCGATATGACCCAAACGGCAGTGCCACAAATAAGTTGCACTATTATTATTAACTTTTGCATTTTTGGCATCAATATTATGAATATGTGTATCACTACGATCGAGATCCAACAAACTATTTTCATTGGGTGTATGACCATTGAAGGCTTTATTCATGTAAACATAACAACAATTATTCTCTGACTTTAAATGAATAAAGGTATTGCAATAAACATGATCAAATCATATTCATGCTCAACACAAACGCCAAATAACATTTATTTAGGTTCTACACTAATATCGAAAGTGTAGGGAGAGTGTGATGATGATCATATGAATCTTGGAATTACTTCCAACACACATCGTCACTTCACCCTCAACTAGTCTCTGTTTATTCTGTAACTCCTGTTTCGAGTTACTAATCTTAGCAACCGAACAAGTATCAAATACTCAGGGGTTACTATAAACACTAGTAAAGTACACATCAATAACATGTATATCAAATATACCCTTGTTCACTTTGCCATCCTTCTTATCCACCAAATATTCAGGGCATTTCCGCTTCTAGTGACCATTTCCTTTGCAGTATAATCACTCAGTTTCAGGCTTTGGTCCAGCTTTGGGCTTCTTCGCGGGAGTGACAACTTGCTTGCCATTCTACTTGAATTTCCTTTCTTTCCCTTTGCTCTTTTTCTTGAAACTAGTTGTTTTGTCAATCATCAACACTTGATGCTCTTTTCTTGATTTCTACCTTCGTCGGTTTCAGCATCACAAAGAGCTCGGGAATTGTTTTTGTCATCCCTAGCATTATAGTTCATCACAAAGTTCCAGTAACTTGGTGATGGTGACTAGAGAACTCTGCCAATCACTATCTTATCTGGAATATTGACTCCCACTTGATTCAAGCGATTGTTAGTACTCAGACAATCTAAGTACTTGCTCACTAGTTGAGCAATTCTCCTCCATCTTTTTAGGCGAAGTATTTGTCAAAGGTCTCATACCTCTTGACACGGGAATGAGTCTGAAATACCAATTTCATCTCTTGAAACATCTTATATGTTCCATGACGTTTCAAAAATGTTTTTGTAGTCCCGGTTCTAAGCCATAAAGCGTGGTGCACAAAACTATCAAGTATTCATCATATTGAGCTAGCCAAACGTTCATAACGTCTGCATCTGCTCCTGCAATAGGTTTGTCACCTAGCGGTGCATCAAGGACATAATTTTTCTTTGCAGCAACGAGGATAATCCTCAGATCACTGATCGAATCCGCATCATTGCTACTAACATCTTTCAACATAGTTTTCTCTAGGAACATTTATAAAAACATAGGGAAGCAACAACGCGAGCTATTGATCTACAACATAATTTGCAAAATACTACGAGGACTAACTTCATGATAAATTAAAGTTCAATTAATCATATTAGTTAAGAACTCCTACTTAGATAGACATCCCTCTAATCCTCTAAGTGATCACGTGATCCAAATCAACTAAACCATGTCCGATCATCACGTGAGATGGAGTAGTTTCAATGGTTAACATCACTATGTTGATCATATCTACTATATGATTCATGCTCGACCTTTCGGTCTCCATGTTCCGAGACCATATCTGTTATATGCTAGGCTCGTCAAGTTTAACCTGAGTATTCCGCGTGTGCAACTATTTTGCACCCGTTGTATTTGAACGTAGAGCCTATCACACCCGATCATCACGTGGTGTCTCAGCATGAAGAAATTTTGCAATGGTGCATACTCAGGGAGAACACTTCTTGATAATTAGTGAGAGATCATCTTAAAAAGCTACCGTCGAACTAAGCAAAATAAGATGTATAAAAGATAAACATCATATGCAATCAAAATATGTGTCATGATATGGCCATGATCATCTTGCGCCTTTGATCTCCATCTCCAAAGTACTGTCATGATCTCTATCGTCACCGGCACGACACCATGATCTTCATCATCTTGATCTATATCAATGTGTCGTCACATGGTCGTCTCGCCAACTATTGCTCTTGCAACTATTGCTTTCGCATAGCGATAAAGTAAAGCAATTATTTGGCACTTGCATCTTATGCAACAAAGATACAACCATAGGGCTTCTGCCAGTCGCCGATAACTTCAACAAAACATGATCATCTCATACAACAACTTATATCTCATCACGTCTTGACCATATCACATCACAACATGCCCTGCAAAAACAAGTTAGACGTCCTCTACTTTATTGTTGCAAGTTTTACGTGGCTGCTACGGGCTGAGCAAGAACCGTTCTTACCTACGCATCAAAACCACAACGATAGTTCGTCAAGTTAGTGTTGTTTTAACCTTCTCAAGGACCGGGCGTAGCCACACTCGGTTCAACTAAAGTTGGAGAAACTAACACCCACCAGCCACCTGTGTGCAAAGCACGTCAGTAGAACCAGTCTTGCGTAAGCGTACGCGTAATATCGGTCCGGACCGCTTCATCCAACAATACCGCCGAACCAAAGTATGACATGCTGGTAAGCAGTATGACTTGTATCGCCCACAACTCACTTGTGTTCTACTCGTGCATATAACATGAATGCATAAAACCTAGGCTCGGATGCCACTGTTGGTGAACGTAGTAATTTCAAAAAAAATCCTACGCACACGCAAGATCATGATGATGCATAGCAACGAGAGGGGAGAGTGTGTCCACGTACCCTCGTAGACCGATAGCGGAAGCGTTAGAACAACTCAGTTGATGTAGTCGTACGTCTTCACGGCCCGACCGATCAAGCACCGAAACTACGGCACCTCCGAGTTCTAGCACATGTTCAGCTCGATGACGTCCCTCGAACTCCGATCCAGCCGAGTGTCGAGGGAGAGTTCCGTCAGCACGACGGCGTGGTGACGATCTTGATGTTCTACCATTGCAGGACTTCGCCTAAGCACCGCTACGATATTATCAAGGTGGACTATGGTGGAGGGGGGCACTCCACACGGCTAAGAGATCCAAGGGATCAATTGTTGTGTTTCTAGAGGTGCCCCCTGCCCCCGTATATAAAGGAGCAAGGGGGAGGGGGCGGCCGGCCTAGGAGGGGCCGGCCGGCCTAGGAGGGGGCGTGCCAAGGGGAGTCCTACTCCCACCGGGAGTAGGACTCCCTCCTTCCTTGTTGGAGTAGGAGAAGGGGAAAGAGGGGGAGAGGAAAAAGGAAAAGGGGGCTGCACCCCTTGTCCAATTCGGACCAGAGGGGGGGCGCAGGCCTCCTTCCTTTTGGCCTCTCTCCTCTATTCCTGTATGGCCCAATAAGGCCCATATACTCCCCAACGAAGTCCCATAACTCTACGATACTCCAAAAATACCCGAATCACTCGGAACCTTTCCAAAGTCCGAATATAGTCGTCCAATATATCGATCTTTACGTCTCGACCATTTCAGACTCCTCGTCATGTCCCCGATCTCATCCAGGACTCCGAACTCCTTCGGTACATCAAAACTCATAAACTCATAATATAACTGTCATCGAAACCTTAAGCGTGCGGACCCTACGGGTTCGAGAACAATGTAGACATGACCGAGACACGTCTCCGGTCAATAACCAATAGCGGAACCTGGATGCTCATATTGGCTCCCACATATTCTACGAAGATCTTTATCGGTCAGACTGCATAACAACATACGTTGTTCCCTTTGTCATCGGTATGTTACTTACCCGAGATTCGATCGTCGGTATCTCAATACCTAGTTCAATCTTGTTACCGGCAAGTCTCTTTACTCGTTTCGTCATACATCATCTCGCAACTAACTCATTAGTTACAATGCTTGCAAGGATTAAGTGATGTGCATTACCGAGAGGGCCCAGAGATACCTCTCCGACAATCGGAGTTACAAATCCTAATCTCGAAATACGCCAACCCAACAAGTACCTTTGGAGACACCTGTAGAGCACCTTTATAATCACCCAGTTACGTTGTGATGTTTGGTAGCATACAAAGTGTTCCTCCGGTAAACGGGAGTTGCATAATCTCATAGTCATAGGAACATGTATAAGTCATGAAGAAAGCAATAGCAACATACTAAACGATCAAGTGCTAAGCTAACGGAATGGGTCAAGTCAATCACATCATTCTCCTAATGATGTGATCCCGTTAATCAAATAACAACTCTTTGTCCATGGCTAGGAAACATAACCATCTTTGATTAATGAGCTAGTCAAGTAGAGGCATACTAGTGACACTTAGTTTGTCTATGTATTCACACATGTATCATGTTTCCGGTTAATACAATTCTAGCATGAATAATAAACATTTATCATCACTACTAGGAAAAGGGCTATATATAGGATTGACACTAATGCCGCACCAGGGATGTAGTGCGCCACTACTATATACTAATGGCGCACTAGTTGGTGATGCGCCATTAGTGTGGAAGACACTAATGGCGCACCAGAAAAACGGTGCGCCACTAGTAATAAAGTTTTTTTTGATTTTTACATACATACTAATGGCGCATCCGACCGAAGTGCGCCATTACTAGTTCTAACTAGTAATGGCGCACTAGACAGATAGTGCGCCATTAGTATACTTTTTTTTACTTTTTTGCAAAACTACTAATGGCGCACCACCTGCAGGTGCGCCATTAGTAAGCAGGCATACTAATGGCGCATTTGCTGGTGGTGCGCCATTAGTAACCTGGGACCCCAACAAGATATTTTGGACAGCCACACCTACCCACTCACTTTCCCCACTTCATTCCCTCCACCTCCTTCTCCAAACTTTCGGCTGCCTCCTCCTCCTCACCTCATTTGCACCATAGATTCATCAAAATTAAGTGGTGAAATTACCTTTTTTGATAGGTAAGTAAGGGGAAAGCTATCTTCATGTTGTAGATCTACTCTTTTTCTCCCTAGCTCGCTCCAACAACGTGCACATGCACTTTTTGTGGCCTAGCTAGATCTATGTATGTTTGTGATGTTGCATATGTTTGTGGTGTTGCATATATGTTTGTGTTTGCAGGTACCGGTACTTGAAATGCGATAGTTGCCAATATTTTGCCGGAATGTTGATTCATTTCCGTTTCGGCGAGAATTTTGGCACTATGCATTCTTTTTGGTCCTATTTTTAAGGAAGGTCATGCCAAATTTTTTCTTGGTTCTAAAATATCGTTTTGCTCTACCCCGCAGGCGACCATGGTCCGCACGATGACAGAAGGCATCGTGAATAGGTTTTTGAGCTCCGCGAAGGCCGAGATGCTTCAAAAGAACGAGACAAAGATAAGATGTCTGTGTCGAAGATGCAAGCTGAAGAGCCTTATTGCGGACCCGGATTCCGGGCAGGTGCGGGACCACCTGCTCTTGTGTGGTTTCATGGATGTCTATCGGTGGCAAGGTGATGAAGATGACTATGAAGTCGTCCATGGGGGCCGGGCAAGAAATGAGGAAGGGCAGCAAGACAACCACCGCGGCGAGGGCGGGCGAGAAGACGAAGAATCTCCAGGACATGATCACGACGGTGATGCTGTACACAATCATCATGTAGAAGATGTCGTACATGATGATGAGGAAGATCAACACGAAGGGCATGATCATGAAGATGAAGATGCCGGAGCAGACGACGATGGAGGCTGGGTGCAGGACCCTCATATTCAAGAGTTGCTTCTCAAGCAGACGGTTAACGCAAGAGCTGCCGCCTGAGAGAAAGCCAAGCTGGATCAACTGGAGATAGACGCGGTTACTCCATTGTATGAAGGATGCAGGCCCGAGGATACCTGCCTGAAAGTAACGCTCATGGCTCTAGAGATGAAGGTAAAACACAAAATGACCGACGCATGCTTCGACGAGAACATGTCATTCTGGCACGAACGTCTTCCCAAGGGGAACAAGTGCCCGACCAGTTTCGAGGAGGCAAAGAAAATCATGTGTCCTCTGGATTTACCGCACGTGAAATACCATGTGTGCATGAACAATTGCATCATTTATCAGGACGAGCACGCGGAGTCTATCATATGTCCGGTGTGCGGCGTCACTCGATACAAGAAGAGGAAGAAAGCTCCTCGAAAATCGATGTGGTACTTTCCGATCACTCCTCGTCTGCAGCGGTATTTCGTGGACCCTAAGGTAGCAAAGCTCCTGCGTTGGCACGCGGATAGGGAGGAGAAGAAGCGGGAAGGTGACGGAAATGATCCGGAGATAAATAAAAAAGACAAGATGCCGAGTCACCCTAAGGATGCGAGCCAGTGGCAAGCGTTGAACTTCGAATACCCAGAATTTGGGAAGGATCCAAGGAACATCGTGCTGGGCGCGAGCACCAATGGAGTCAATCCGTTTGGCAGCCAGAGAAGCACACATAGCACCTGGCCTGTGTTTGTGTGGATGTACAACCTTCCCCCCTGGTTGTGCATGAAGAGGAAGTACATTCACATGACTATGCTAATTGAAGGGCCGAAACAACCAGGGAACGACATCAATCTGTATCTGGGGCTGCTGAAGGAGGAGCTAGACACGCTGTGGAAAACGCCAGCCAATACGTGGGACGCCGCAGAGAAAGAATATTTCCCTATGAGAGCCGCACTGCTCACGACGGTGCACGACTATCTCGGTTACGGATATCTCGCGGGGAAGGTAGTCCACGGATTTTCTGGATGCGTAAGGTAATGGATGACACAACGTATCGCCAGCTAGATAGAGATCCCGGGTCTTTGAAAACCGTGTTCATGGGACATCGAAGGTGGCTTCGCGATGATGACCCGTGGAGGAAACGCAAGGATCTGTTCGATGGTGAAACCGAACCCCGAAAACGCCCGTGTACGAGGAGCGGCGAGGAAATAGACGAGCTGTTGAAAAATTGGAAAGACTGCCCACTGTCGGGAAAGAAGCAAAAGGCGCCAGAGCCGGGAAAGAAGCAAAAGGCGCCAGAGCCGCTGCTGAAGGTATGGAAAACGAGGTCTGTTTTCTGGGACTTGCCGTACTGGAAGATCCACCGTGTGCCTCACAGCCTTGATTTCATGCATATCACGAAGAACGTGTGTGAGAGTCTGCTCGGTACCCTGCTCAACATGCCAGAGAGGACCAAAGATGGGCCGAAAGCAAGGGCAGACTTGAAATCAATGGGCATCAGGCAGGAGCTTCACGCTAATGATGATGATGATGATGATGAGGCGAAGCAGGACACAGAAAGTCGTCGCAAAGGCAAAAAGGCCAAGAAGACCGGAAATGACTACCCTCCCGCGTGCTTCACTCTAAGTCAGGAGGAGATCGAGCAGTTTTTCACCTGCCTCCTAGGAGTAAAACTTCCTTATGGTTACGCGGGGAAGATAAGCAGATACCTAGACCCAGCGAAGCAGAAGTTCAGCGGGATGAAGTCTCACGACTGTCACGTGCTGATGACGCAGATACTTCCAGTTGCAATCCGTGGGATCATGGACCCGCATGTCCGTGAAATGCTATTTGGCCTATGCAACTTTTTCGACGTCATCTCTCGGAAGTCGATTGGCGTGAGGCAACTCAGAAGGCTACAGGAAGAGATCGTGGTGATACTATGTGAGCTTGAGATGTACTTTCCGCCCGCATTCTTCGACATTATGGTGCATCTGCTGGTCCATATCATGGAGGATATCATCCAACTCGGGCCGACGTTCCTGCACAGCATGATGCCGTTCGAAAGGATGAATGGTGTCATCAAAGGATACGTTCGCAACATGTCACGTCCAGAGGGAAGTATAGCCAGGGGCTTTTTGACCGAAGAGTGCATGTCCTACTGCACGAATTATCTAGGCATCGAGAACCCGTTGGTCTGCCCGTCAACAGGCACCTCAGCAGGCTCGCTGGATGGGGTCACCGTGAGGGTCACTGCGAAATGCATGTCGACTTCGAGGGTTGACTCGTCGACTTTGAAAGAGCAAACCTAGTCGCGCTACAACACATAGACGTGGTCGATACTTGGGTGGTAGAGCACAAAACCTTTATTGACAAGACGTACAATGACCGAGGCCAACAGAGGACGGACGGAGATATAATCAAAGAGCACAACTCATCTTTCACGCGTTGGTTCAAGCAGAAGCTTCTGTCATACCCTTTACATGAGGATTCTTCCGCGGAAGAACAACTCATATTCGCCTTGTCACAGGGCGCCGAGCACAACCTGATGACCTATGAGGCGTACGATATCAACAACTACACATTCTACACTGAGAACAAGGACATGAAGAGCGGTGGTTATCAGAACTCCGGGGTAACGATGGAATCCTACACCGGCAACGACAAGGACAGATACTACGGAAGGATCGAGGAGATCTGGGAGCTGAGCTACGCTGGAGAGAAGGTCCCGATGTTCCGTGTCAGATGGGCCAAGAGCGTCCTAAAAGAAGACCAGTATTTCACCACCATGGTTATACCCGAAGCCAAATCCAAGACCGCGGGCGCAAACGTCACCGCGAAAAATGAGCCATGGGTACTGTCTTCCCAAGTGGACCAATGCTTCTTCATTACCGACCTGCCAAAGCCCAGTCGTGTTGTCGTGAGGAGAGGCAAAAGGAAGATCATCAGAATGGATGGAGTAGCCAATGAGCAAGACTTCGACAAGTACGGCGACCCGAAGATCGAACATGACGACGATGATGAAGTAGCAGCACACACCACAAGAAGAGAAGGACCACCCTACCTAAAGGACATTCGTTCCACAGAAGAACTCCATTTGCGAAAAAGAAGGGCAAGAAGATTGTGAATAGATAGCTAGCTAAGATCGATTGTATTTAAATCATAGTCTTCATTTCTCGGGCACTTTTTGATATCATGAATATTTTTTAATTTCATGGGCACTTTTTGAATTCATGAATATTTTTTCAAATTTGATGATATTTTTTCATATTCAATATGAAAAAATATTGAATATTCATGAGGACACTCGATCTCGATCCCCCTCCCTCTCGATAGCTATCCGACCCCCCTCGCCAGATCCCCCTCGCCGCCGAGCACCCCCCGCACCCTCCCCCGCTCCACCGCCGCCGCCGACACCCCGCACCCTCCCCCACTTTTTGATGATATTTTCAAATAACAAATTTGATGATATTTTCAATTAACAAAAATTGATGATATTTTCAAAAAAAATTGATGATATTTGATGATATCTTCTGTTCTAGTCCTCATGAAAATAACAAATTTGATAAAAAAACTAATTATTAGATGCAACAAGAAATAATGAATTTTTTTTACTAATGGCGCACCCTAGGTGGGTGCGCCATTGCTGTTAGAAAAAAAGTTACTAATGGCGCACCAGAGGTGGGTGCGCCATTGCTATAAGAAAAAAAAAACTACTAATGGCGCACCAGAGGGTGGTGCGCCATTGCTATAGTGTGTACCCCTTCGCCCGATCCCCCCTTCCCTCTTCCCCTCGCCATTTCCCTCTCCCTTGATCCACCGCGCCGCTCCTTGCCTCGTCCCTCCCTCCACCGCGCCGCCGCCGCCGCTGCCCCGACCCACTGTGCCGCAGCCGCCCACGCGCCCCCGCCGCCTCCCTCTCCCCTTCCTCCCCCTCGAGCCCGCGACCTCCTCGGAAGAACGGCGGCACGAGCCTCCCCGCGCTCCTCGACGGACGGACGGACGGCGGCTAGCCTCGTCGGACGCGCTCCTCGACGGCGGCGCGAGCCTCCCCGCGCGGCTGGTGCTCATCGACGACGGTTAGTCTCTGTCCCTCCCTCCCTCTCTCCCCCGCTCATCCCCATGCCCCCACGGGGCGGCGACCTAGGGTTAGGAGTAGGAGCTCGCTGCCGCCGCCCCGTCGTGCCGCCGCCGCTGCTTCTTGATCGGTTTTATTAGTTGGGGAATGCGCGTTAGGTTCTTGTTTGTCAGTTAAATTCAGTCACCATTCTGAATTTTGACAGTACTCTACAAACTGCTTCAAAATTAGTCCACACAAACAAGGGCATTTTAATTGTAAAATGGCAAAGATTATGACATGACAAATGCTTAACATGTTCAGTAAACTGTCTGATTGTAGTGCTCAAATAGACAAATGAGTTGTAAATGCCTAACATGTTCAGTAAACATGTTCAGTAAATGCCTAAAATGACAAATGCCTACAAATGCCTAACATTTTAATTGTAAATGCGTATTGCAGATCTTGTGAGAATTGTAGTGCTCAGACTGTCTGATTTAAGAATCAGCTAGTAGATTTTGGTTAGCTGTAGCAGGAGAGTGCCTGCTGATTAGTGTTTAGCATGGAAATGGTGGTCTCAACTGGAAGTTGCCACTTGCTACATACACTGTGTTTGATTATTGCCAACATTCCTTACTTTGATGATTCAGAGCTAAACTCTATCACTGTGTTGCAAGGTTACCGTGTCGGAACTTGTAGTCTTCTGAATACCTACAATACCTAGGCTGTTGTTGTTAATTCACTTATATTCTGTTCCCAGTAGCTACCTGCATTTGTTGGGACCTAAGCTCCATTTGCATTCAGGGTCATATTTTTGCTGAACACTTGATTTGTGTTTCCCTTGGTCCATAAAAAGGTTTTGTTGAATTACTGTGTCGTGAACATAGTAGATCCACCATGGAACTCATTCATATATCTGCTGTATGTTATTATTCGTCAGTTTTTGTTCTGAAAAAGCTGTGAGTTTTGAGGTGAAGTAGCACGGAACAAAAGTTTGATGTGTTCCAAGTTGAATGACACCATCTCCATGTGTATGCAGTAAGCTGGATGAGTAACTAGCTCATGCTCAAGTTGAATGACACCATCTCCATGTGTATATGATATTGATATGAAAGATGGTGCAAATACAAATCTCCCAATTAGGGAGTTTTTTGAGCTCTTTCTTTTTCATTTCCTACTATCCTTATCCTAATTATCTTAAATTGTTATGATGTGTGTAACAGGATTATATCTTGGATTTGCTAGTGGACTTTGGGAGTTTCTTAGCCAGCTTGGTTACTCCATATTTTTCACTATTTCAGCAAGTCTTTTGTAAGCATTAAACTTTCAGCACTACATTTTTATCTTATGTGTACATCTGTTTGCTTCCTAAAATAGGAATGGGCCTCCTTTCCTATATATGTGTATGATGATCCTCCTTTCCTACAGTAGTATAGCACTTGCAGTAGTATGGCACTTGCAGTAGTATGGCACTTGCAGTAGTGGTGCCTACGCAAGATACAGTTCAGATTTGAATTGTTTCAGAAATTGGTATGACCAAAGATGCTATTGTATATAAATGGGCTGCTGTAGAACTGTTCTTCATCTTTACAGTGCTGTTGTATAGAAATATGCTGAATTTTCTGCTCTGATTGTTGCTCAAAGGAATTTAGCAAAAAAAATGGGGTCCTGGGAGACGCCGCTGCTGCCTGAGGCCCTTGAGAGGCCCTTCGTGTCGTGATGATTTTGCAGGTACCCCGAGAGGCCCTTGAGTTTGCCGGAATGTCGATTAACTTCCGTTCCGGCAAATTCGGGTACTCCATATGTCCTATTTTCAGCAAAGGTCATGCTAAAATTTTCCGTGAATTTTAGCATGACTTTGCTAAAAATCGGACATATGGGGTACTTGCTACTAATGCATGGGCCGGGGTATCTTAGTACTTAATTAAGTAGGATCAACTACCCCTTTATTCTTGCTGCATTAAACCATAGGTGGCAATAGAGCCAAGTGATTAGGCCCAACTTAGAATTCTCCTCAGCATCGATAAACCCTAGATGATAAACCCAACATATGTGGCAATAGAGCCAAGTGATTAGTGCCAAGTGATTAGGCCCAACCTAGGGTGCCTCGGCATCGATAAACCCTAAATGATGAAAACTTAACTTAGCATTTAGGGTGCCTCGGTGTCGACAAACCCTAAATGATGAAACCTTGGCTTTTAGGGTGCCTCGGTGTCGATGAGAATCTAAATGATGTACGCTTAGGCTTTTAGGGTGCCTTAGCATCGACAAACCCTAAATGATAAAAGCTTAGCTTTTAGGATGCCTCGGTGTCAACAAACCCTAAATGATGAGACCATGATCTTGTTCCTTGACAATAACCAACTTTTTGACCAAACTGTTTTCCTATTTAAAGCGAAACATGGCCAACAACGATGAGGCCGGCGGTTCGGGCGGCAAGCAATTCTGGGAGCTGTCCCAGGAGATGGAGGAACAACCTCACCGCTATGAGGATGCCGCGGAAGACACCGATCCTGACTACACAACCCCTAGTGGCGTCGGGGATGACACCACTGATGGTGTCGCCGAGGATGCCACCACTGATGATGGCGGCGCACACACAGATGGCAGCCAACCGAAGAAGCAAAGGAAGGACCGGCGCCCAAATGCGCTTAACACCCTCAAGGAGAAATTTACTCAAGTGGACTCCGACGGGCATCCAACAGAGCCCAAACATATAGTCAAGGGGTACTCGCTTCAGCTCGGGTGCATTCTCCGGAGCACCGTCTCGATCAACACCGAGAACCTTAGGCATAAGGACCGAGGGAATTTGCGCAACCTCCTCTTCATGAAGCTGCACGAACGATACAAGTTCCCCGCCGATTTTGAAAACACACGCCTCTCAGGGAATAAAGTGAACAGTGCCGCCCTCACTAGGATGAGCATGGCCCTGTCTACTTGGAGAAGCGTGGTGAAGAGAATGATTGATAAAGGTGGTAGTTATGAGAAGATCAAGGCGAAATATTCTTCGATCAGCGAAGATGACTACAAGGAGTTCAAGATCAAGTGCGAGAGCAGCGCAATCTCCGAATCAAGTCAGTGGAGGAAAGAAATGCGGGAGTTGAACTTAGGGGAACACAAACTTGGTCCCGACGGTTACAGAGTGGCGGAGCCTATATGGGACAAGGAGGACGCGGAGCATGCCGAGCAAGGCCTACCGCCCCGCTTTGAGAAATACAGCGGTGACAAGCAGACCAGGAACTTTGTCAGGGCCCGGTACAAGGAGGACCCGATAACAAAGGAGCTTACCATGGATCCGAAGACTAGGGTGCTTGAGCTTGTTCTGGTAAGGAATACACCCCCGCGTACTTAGCTCCATATGGTTGCACTCTAATTAATCCCCAATATTTTTAAATGGTTCACATTCCTTCCGCAGGAAACTGAAAGCAGTAGTGCGGGGTCGTCTCAGAGCTCCCCTTTCGACACCCCTTTAAATAGGGCGTTGAACGTAATGAAAAACAAGGATAAGCTCACTAAGCCGATGTCAGCTGGTTATGTGGCCGACAAAGGCTTATCCACAAAACGGGGGTCATACTATACCGTTGGTGTGCGGAAGGAGAAAAAGACCAGCTCGGAAAGCTAGACGCACGAGGTTGAAGCACTCAAGGCACAAGTGGCGTGGATTCCGGAGCTTGTCCAAGAGCAAGTGGAACAACAACTGGGAACGAAGCTCAACGCCATGGTGCCTACGTTGATTCATGGGCTGATGACGTGGATTGCGGGCGGCCAACAGGGGCCTCCCCCGGTTCCCAGCTTCACAGCCAGCAACTCGCACAGCGCGCAGGCGGCGCCAGTGGTGTCTCCGGCGGAGGCGGTATTCGTGTCTCCGGTGCCGGCACGGGCATTGGAGCTTAATGCACCCGGGTGTACGCCAGCCGGCACCTCGCCAGCAAGCGCCCCCTCCATCAGTTGCACGCCCGCCGTTGGTGGTTCCTCGACATTAGCCGAGCTCGACGGCATCACGGTAACTAAGCCTCTCGGCCGATGACTTCATCTCCTTGCCTTTGACTGGGCATCCTTGATGCCCTACATGTTTTCGCAGGGCGCCGCCGACGTTCCTTGCACTCTTCTGCACTTCGTGGGCGGCGAGTTGGTCGATGTCGCCAAGGGCAGAATCGTTCAACCGGGCAACCGCATGTTCCACAGTAATCCGATGGCACCCATAGTGTATAGGGTTGAAGTGGTTCGGGTGCTGCCAGGCTGCGACGAGCTGTTACCTCCGATTCGACCCGCTGGGGCCGACGAAGAAGATGAGATGACCCTCAGCGCCTGCGTAAACTGGCCCCTGCTTTGGCCGAAGAGCCAGATTCGTTTGGGGGCGAGGGACACCACCCCACAGACAAGACCGCCAGTCGTGCCGGCGCCAAGCCATGGCAAGAACGCCGCAACGCTACTGGACCTGCCGGACATCCCTATGCCGGACATCCCTATGGCACAGGATACAGACATCCCTATGGCATAGGATCCGGACGACGACGACAACGATGACGGTACATTTACCAATGTCGATAAGTACTTTGCCGAACATGGGTACGCTGACGAGTTCTGCGGGCCTCTTTCTCAAGAACCCAACCAAGACGACCGCAATCTAGCTGATACGACGGAGAAATCCAATTGCAACAGGCGTCGTCTGGCGTTCAGTTCTCAGGAGATGCCTCCAGCTCCCGCCTTCACCGAGCCTCAGATAGCTGAGGTGCGAAATATTATCAGCCCCAACACGCTCAAGAAGGCGGTCTGTGAGCAGAACTCGGTCCCATTACAGGAGATCAAGAAGAAGGGACGGAAACGAAAGACTAACAAGGGCGCCGGTGCGAGCCAGCCGGCACCGAGTTCGATCCGTGCTCAGGACGGGCCACCTTCACCTAAGGATATCTCGGGGAGGGTGCTTGTGGCGGGTAGGGCGATGCTACCGCCAAATATGCTCAATGCTGCAACCGGTGCTATGTGGAGTCTGCACGACAGTGTTCTTTCTTTGGAGAAGCGGCGTCTCAAAGAGAATGACGTGGCATACCCGGTTTTCGTGGCCAAGGTGCCAGAGGGCAAGGGCTTTGTGGATGGCGACATCGGGGGTACGATCGTCCTGCGGTTTGATGACATCTTTGCTATGTTTAACCTTCATCCGCTGCACTACACCTTCGTTCGGCTGTTTTCGCTGAGTATGGAGATGCGGATCATTAGAGACAAGACCCCGGACATCGTGATAGTCGACCCCTTCTACATGCGTTCCAAGCACTTGAGCAGCGCTGGGGACCGCCAAGTTGCGAGTTCACACCTCGAAGGCGTCATTCTGGCAAACCCAGATAAGGATAACTTCCTTGTGGCTTACTTTCCCGAGTAAGTCATCCCTTAACCGTCCCGTAACATATGATTTCTTAGATTCCGATCGTTCTTTTTTTTCCAACATTCCGTGTTTTGTGCAGTGACACACATTGCACACTCATCCTCTTAAGCCCGAAATATTCCATGGCCACATATTTCGACCGGAACCGTAACTCCAAGATAGACTACACAAATGTCAAGAAAGTTCTTGATGATGTTCTCCTCGGCTACGCCAAATCTGGAGGCACCTTCACCAGGGCAGTTCGTAAGTATGGCAAGCACACCTTCTCACACAATACGAAGTTCTGCTGCATCAAGCAGTCGCCTGGCGGTCAGAACGATGCCTACTACGCCCTCCATCACATGCGGGCGATCGTAAGGGACCATCATCACCTTCTGCTACCAGATAGTCTCAAAGATTGGGCCGCGAGGTTGTCGGCAACCCAGGACGCGGACCTCCGACAAGAATTCTTTCGCATCCAGTCGGAGTTTGCGGACATCATCCATCAAGATGTCCTTCATACCTCGGGGCAGTTCTTCTGCAGATATCAACCGTCCAACAGTGAGATAGATGGAATGCTACAAATGCAGGGTGACAACAACCACGATTTCATGACCATCACGACAGACGACGGCTTCATCCACGCTCCTGTCCGATGAGTCGAGTCGAAAGTAGTGATGTGTAGTTCTGAAACATTGATTGGCTCATGTTGTAATTAAACTTTAATGAATTTGTATGTCTCTTTGGTTTGGACAGTCGTTCAACTTAAATGTAATCGATGCTATTTATTAGTAGGACCATGAATCGTTCTATTAAAGTCTTGCTTTTCTCTTCCGATCCTTTTGTTGCATACTTACGTATTGCTTATGTATTGTCTGTTGTTTGGCTTGTGCATAGAGATGCCGTCGTATGTCGTGTACAAGGGTAAGGTTCCCGGAGTCTACGACGACTGGGAGGAGTGTCGGAGACAGGTTCACCGTTTCAGCGATAACAGTTACAAATGGTACATCACTAGGGCGGAGGCCGAATCTAGATACGCCCGCTATCTAGCGGGAGAGAGGAGGGAGCGTTGGAGGAACCGGATGAAGACCAGTTTGATCGCGATGATGCTCATCGTGATGACCGTAGCTCTCCTCTATGTGATGGTAGTTTAGATGATCGATATCGACTTGTAATGTGAAGACAAACTCGATACTCGCGGTCTTGAGACTTGTAATGTTTTATCTTTGTTCGGTCTTTTGAATTCGGAGACTAATATGATGAATTGTATTCGGAGACTAATCTTCTATTGTATTCGATGAATCTGCTGTTGTTGTGTGCTACTGTCTATATTTTGTCCAATAATATATTTTGTAACCTGTGCAAAAATCAGAAAAGTAAAAAAAACCAAATATTCATACTAATGGCGCATCACCTCCAGGTGCGCCATTAGTATGCCAAAGGATACTAATGGCGCATCACCTCAGAGTGCGCCATTAGTATGACAAAGCACATGGTTACGTATGACCCCTCGGGAGGCATACTAATGGCGCATGTTCTTACATAGTAATGGCGCACTGCGTGGTCCACCATTAGTATACCAGATACTAATGGCGCACCAGTGGTGCGCCATTAGTAAAAAATACTAGTGGCGTGCTACTAATGGCGCACCGGTAGTGCGCCATTAGTAGGCAAAACCGGTGCGCCATTAGTAGGCCTTTTCCTAGTAGTGCATGATATAAGGAAATAAATAATAACTTTATTATTGCCTCTAGGGCATATTTCCTTCAGCAAGGAGGAGAGCGATCCATGATGAAGAATTTCAAAGTCCCTTGTCCACTATGTGTTCTATCAACAGATACCTAGAGGACCTTGACACTGTCTCTGTGAGCAAACCTGCAGCTGGACGACCACCACAACAGCGATCCCACAGGTGGATGGCGCCAGAGGGGGAGGCAGTTAAAATCAATGTGGATGGTGCAATCGCGCGGAACGGCAAAAGGGGTGCAGTCTCGGCGATAAGCAGGGACAAGGACGGGAGGTATTTGGGCTCTTCAGCTGTCACTTTTGATGGTTTGGTTGATGCGGCGAATCTGGAAGCACTTGCATGCAGCGAGGCACTAGCTCTGGCAAAGGACGTCAACCTCTCACATGTGATTATAGGTTCTGATTGTATGCAAGTGGTCTCGGACATCAGGGAGAATGTGCTATCATCTTATGCTACAGTCATTAGTGAAATTAGAGAGTCTATGAAAGATTTTGTGAGTGCTAGCTTTAGATATGAGTGTAGGGAGGCCAATGCTGAAGCTCATGCCATTGCAAAGGCTGCTTGAGCTCTCCCTTCTGGTCGCTGTTTGTGGCTAGGGACCCTACCGAACATCACTTGTATTCCTTCGGTGTTATCTTTTGAATAAAATTCCTAGTTCACCTCAAAAAAAAAACTAGAGAATCTAGGTACCCCTAAAAAAACTAGAGAATCTAGGTTCTCTCTAAAAAAGGAATTCCTGTGCGTTGCTGCAGAAGTTAAAAATATTAATTTTGTTGAATTATGTATGAAGGAAGTTACCTAAATTGATTGAGTAATACAAGTATTTCTCCTGCAAAAAAAGAAACTACCTAATCAAAAGCTGTTATTTTTAAAAAGTATGTTATTGTACAATTATGTAAATGCGACCCCTAAAAAATAGTAAATGTGACAAACCTTCAAAATAATCACAATAAACGTGAAAAAACTGTTATTCAATTGATTCATCCGAGTCGGCGTTTATACATACTATGATTTAATTTGACGGCCGGGTGGCATCGGCTAATAATACCGCGTAGAAAACAAAGGCACGGAGATGCTTTCTCCTCTCCCCCGGTCAAAAAGCTCCGAGTACTGATCTGCACGTCTGAACCGTGCCCGGCGACCCGAGGAGTTGCCCCCGGGCAAAACGGCCACCAAACGCCACTCACCATGCAGGTGCGCACCTGAATCTCGACCCAGAGTGGCGTCGAACAGTTCACACGTCCTTCTCGCCGGGAATTTGTTTATGGTTTTCCGCGCGACTTTGATCACGCACGAGATCTACTGGAGTAGTACTACGTACGTGCTTACTATCATTGCTTGCTGCCTAATCCGTTCTTGTGTGCGCGTGTGTGTCGGGTCTTTGCTTAGCCTGTGTGGCCCAATGGCGAAATCCACTAACCCCCACCACACGAACACCGATCTCATTCTCAGTCCACCTACTGGCCAGACACCGGAATTCCGACGACCAAATGGCCGTATGGCCATGGCACCAACCCCAACATCTTACCCTATAAAACGCGGCCATGGTCACCGAGCACACTCACTCCACTCACGTCCTCTCACAACGTACTGCATTCCCCACAGCCTTTGCACACGCACACACATACCCACAGAGTCTCTAGCTAGCTACCTCACTTCGCACCGATGGCGTCGTCGCTCCTCCCGGCGTTCACGGTGCGGCGGGGCGAGCCGGTGCTGGTGTCCCCAGCGGAGCAGACGCCAAGGGAGACGAAGACGCTCTCGGACATCGACGACGGCGAGGGCATGCGGTTCTACAGCTCGGGGATCCACCTGTACCGCGCCAACCCGGACAAGCAGGGGGTGGACCCTGCCGCCGTCATACGGGAGGCGCTGGCCAGGGCGCTCGTGCCCTACTACCCGCTCGCCGGCCGCCTGCGCGAGGAGACCGGGAGGAAGCTCGTCGTCGACTGCGAGGCGCAGGGCGTCATGTTCGTCGAGGCCGACGTTGATCTCAGTGCTGCTGACTTCGGCGACGTGCAGAGCCCCCCGTTCCCTTGCTTCGAGCAGTTCATCCTCGAGAGCACCACGGTCGCCGGCGTCGAGCCCGTCATCGACCGCCCCTTGCTCTACATCCAGGTATGTAACGTGCACGTGTCGCTGTCACGTCAGATCGATTCACGAGTTGTTTCTGTGTAGTTTTTAACGATGTTGTTTCGACGTCGTGCAGGTGACGCGGCTCAAGTGCGGGGGCTTCATCTTCGGGCAGCGGTTCTGCCACTGCGTGGTGGACGCGCCTGGCGGGATGCAGTTCGAGAAGGCCGTCTGCGAGCTGGCGTGCGGCGCCGCCGCGCCGTCGATCACGCCGTCATGGGGCAGGGAGATGTTCATGGCGAGGCAGCCGCCGCAGCCGTCGTACCCGCACCTGGAGTACAGCGAGCCGGCGGGCGGGGCGGTCGACCGGATGCTGACGACTCCCCCGGGCGACATCGCGCGCGTGCCCTTCTTCTTCGGGCCCCGCGAGATCGCGGGGCTGCGGCAGCGCGCGCCGCCGCACATGAGCAGGAGCTCCCGGTTCGAGCTGGTGGCGGCGTGCATCTGGCTGGGCCGCACGGCGGCGCTCGGGTACGGCCACGACGAGGAGGTGCGACTGTCCTTCATCGTGAACGCGCGCGGCCGCCGTGACGTGCCGCTCCCGGAGGGCTTCTACGGGAACGCGTTCGCCTACTCCGTGGCGGCGACCACGGCCGGGGAGCTCTGCGCGGGCGGGCTGGGCTACGCGCTGGAGCTGGTGAAGAAGGCCAAGTCCGCCGTGACGTACGACTACCTGCTGTCGGTGGCGGACCTGATGGTGCTCCGGGGCCGGCCGCTGTTCGCGCTGTCCCGGACGTACATCGTGTCGGACGTGAGCCACGCCGGGTTCAAGAGCGTGGACTTCGGGTGGGGCGAGGCCGTGTACGGCGGGCCGGCCAAGGGCGGCGAGGGACCCATCCCTGGCGTGACCAACTACTTCTCCAGGTCCAAGAACGGCAAGGGGGAGGAGGGCACCGTGGTGCCCATCAGCCTGCCCAAGGACGCCATGGAGAAGTTCCAGCTCGAGGTGGAAGGCCTCACCGCCGAGATCTAAGCTGCGCGCGATCGAGTACCTACCCACGTACGTACAGCGTACTTGTGCAGCCGCATATACTAGTACAGAGCATACGTCGTCACGTAGTACCACGCAACGCGTGGGCCATATAAGTGCATCTCCATGGGCGACAGGTGATATTCTGACTGACCAAGTTTTGCTCTTGTGCTTACTATTTACATATCCGTGTGTGTGGTACGTCGAAATTGCCAACAGTGTACAACATGCATGTTCTGTCCGTGCAATTTGTATGTAATTTCCCCCCAAAAAATGAATAAATAATTGTATGTAATTTACTGGATCTACTAGTAAGGAATGAAAAGGGTGCTGCTGCAATATTAAAGTTTGCGGAACACGGGGAGTGGATTAACAACTACACAATCCAATCTTTCCCTCTTTCCCTACTAATAAAGCAATTAGTGCTTCTGGTCGTACGTCGTCGACACTTTTGCATAAAAGCCCCTTACGTTTTGAAGAATCAACCCGCAGTCCTTTTTTAACTGGCTAACTGAGATAACGTTTCATTTTTGCAAAAACATCCATGAACTTTAGTATATTCAACCCGCCGTCCTTTAAACAAACACATCAGGGCAGATCCCCTTCCTCTTCCCCACGCACGAGCGGGCGTACCGCCGCCGCCGCCGCCTTCCTCGCGGAGTCTGCGGCCGAAGGATCGGTTGGGACGCACCGTGTCTAGGTCGGCCTTCGGTGGGGCGCGGTGCGAGCTCTCGGCTCGGGGCAGGAGGCGACTCGATGACGAGGAGCTGGGGCGCGGCACTCCTCTCCTGGTGTGGCGCACGAGGGAAGGAGGAGGGGATCGATCCAAGACGGGAGCTGAGGCCGGCGGCGCCCTTCACACAAGCCTCACCGGCGGTTCCCTGTACACAAGCCTCACCGGCGATGCAGCGGGAGAGCTCCGACCCGTCCATAGGTGCGGGGATGCAGATCCGCGTCGCCAGCCTGTACTAGGCCGAGGTTGACGCGCCGGCGCAGGGGTCACCGTCCATCTTCGCTAGGTAAGCGCGGACGTTCTTCTCTCTGTCGTCGTTGTGGTGCTTGGGTCGCGAGGAGGCGATGCGTGTTTGCTTTGCTGTAGTTGCTTTGGCGCTGTAGATAACACTTCTGGTTCTCCTCCATGCTCGCAGGCCTCCAGAGTACTCCAGCAACAGCCACTGGACGCCAGGTAAGCATGCATTGTATGACCTTAGCTAATTGCGTACATACAAGTTTGGATGAATTCCAAGAGATGGAGCACTCTATCCAAATAGGAGAAGTGTTAGTGAGTACAATTTCACAATGGTTTTCATGGGGAGCAAAATAATCACCTGCGGCAAATTTAGGTTCTAGAATTGACATATATTCAGTTCCTTTTTTTATAAAGAGAGCTCCCTCTCCGATTTTCATTAGAGGAAATCACCGTGTCTTACCTATATTCAGTTCCTGGAAGAACAAAGAAGTTGGATGTCCTTTTAGTCTGAAAATCACATTGATCCTTGGAGCATGATGGGGACAAATCGCACATATGTCCTGTACTGCACACACGTGAAGGCAAAGGATTTTTCTGAATGCCATTGTTGTCCGGTACACAGTGTTTATCAGTGAGTAATTTGCCCCTTTCGCAATGTGATGATACTGGCAATAAGGGAAGCATCATATACCATTGGTTTTGCTGAACTAGAAATAACACAACTACATATTGATTTTCTGCTTAAATTTCACAATAGATATTTTGCCGGATGACCCACTGTATGAGGATGCCACATCCTTTCTTGCTCACCCAACACACGGCATTCCTGTAAGCCTCATACTGTCGAGTTGTTTGACGAGATGTGCATCAATAATTTCAGTTAATCCGTGTGCTCGATTTGAGTGTGACAGGTATGTCGTTGTGTGCTTCTCAGTACAGTAGAGGTACCACACGGGGTGGTGACTGGGAGGCTGGTACATGCTAGCACGGCCAAACAGCTGGTTCACTGCGATCAGGGTGCTAGAGGCTCTTGGGGTTGCAGCTCGCTCGCCTGCTGGAGGTAAGTTTTATAGCCTCTTTCTTTCAGTAGATGCTCTTGGAGTAGAGATATCATCCAGACTGTATCTTTAGTGAAACTTGTAGCTATGCAGCTTGGCCCTACTATTCATGTAGTATCCCATATTCTCATGCATTAGGTTTTGTAAACTTTCAGCTCGGCCCTATGCCATGTTAATTGTTAGTGTTTCCTTACATATTATCTGCATCATTCTCTAGAAAAACATATTATGTATGTGCTCTCCTTTCTCTATCTAAAAAATCCATTATGCTGTCCTAGGCATATCACCAGCAAAATCTGTGAGAGATGTCACAACAACAGTTCCATTGTACTGATATCATAGGAAAGGCATATTTGCTACATACTAAAGTTGAAGAAATGTTTTCGCAAAGAAGATTCATTTTCACATTGCTTGGCATGCATCTAGGTCATGTTGTTTATTAACACTGATGAAAGCTGTACTTTTGTATGTGAATAGCTTCAATTCGAGTTCTTCCTATATTTTCTGGTAATTCATCCCATCAAATAGTTTGATATTTTTGTCATTATTTCAAAAAATTGATAACCGCAACAATCTGATCAAGTAGTTTGATATTTGCTGTCCTTCTTCCAATTTTTTTTTGATACAATTGGGTGCTAATATGATCATGGCCTGAGATCATTAATGAGCAAGGACATGCATAGGGATATGGGTTCTTTCTACTAATGCATAACTCCGTAATGATGAAAAGAAGAGCAACATATCTCCTTTACCCAACAAGTTTTGTTCGAAACTAATCATGATATTTTCTTTCTGCAGGTACAATGTTGATTATTTAGAGACCTCATCTTCATGAGACTAGCAAGGGATGGACATTCTGAAGAAGAAGAGATGAGGTGAGTTTCTGAAGTTCACCGTCCAATCCAAGTATTAAAGGTGAGCATTACTATTCAAAGGGACATAATTAACCCGTTAAATTATTCTTAGAGCAAGGAACCAGTTATTATCTAACCGAATAACTGTAAACTAGCTTCTTTTTCTAAAATGAGGTGTTGTCTTTAAATAGATATGGACCGGAGAGGGGGCTTGAGAAATGCTAATTAGGCTAGAGGCGTATGATATTTTTTTCTCCAGTTGCAATGCACGGGCATGTTTGCTATAATAATAAAGCATCCAGTGGAGGGGTTTAGAAAAATAGAGACGGTTCTATTTGATATGTAATTTAGAAATTAATGGCTGGAGGATCCTAAACTAACATATGGCATTTTGTTTCAATTTCTCTTTACCTGATTGTGTTACTTATGCACAATCACCATACTTGACATAGGTCCCTGCACTTCCGTTGACGAGTATTTTGTCAGCATCTCGATGCGGAGGTACAACTTTAGCTGATCTTCGTCATGTTTTACATTGTTTCTCAGTACTTTTTACTGCAATGTGGAGGTCAGATTCTAGCTGATATATCTTCATGCTTTACCTTGTTTACCAATGTCCCAATGTGGACGTAAAGATTCTAGCTGATATATCTTCATGTTTTACCTTGTTTACCAATGTCCCAAAATTTTGTTTCGTCTTTGCTTTGAATTAATTTTCCTTACTTTGACTGAGTAGGACATTTATTTGAAATACTAAATTGTGGTGTCGCTACCTCTAAGGACCACAGCGTTGTAGCGCCCTTGGCACAAGGTGACCATCTTCAGCGCATCGTGGTGTCGCTGCCCACACGATCTCTACAGACACCACAAAAGGCTACAGGACCGACAAGGCCGGTGGCCTGACCACTGAATCACGTTGTTGTGCGGGCGCCTTGATCTCGCATGCGGCCGTCTAAAGCCCCAGGGGCCAACCTCGCTCAAGCGTCGCCGACAGGCTCTCTTTTGCACAGGAGAAAATGGTTGGATATATGTGCCTCCTCCGTCTCTTATTCCCTGAAATGTAATTTGATGACTCATTGATGTCACACTCGCTTAGGATTAAACTGCACAGGTTAGATTGACATTTTGCCCTGTGTTTAATTACTACATGCACTGCACGCTGATCCATGTATATATTGGCTCCCCTATATATACCTCTATTGGTGAAAAGTTTTGACTTTCGAGTTTTGTCAGACGTGAGTTGCAGCAATTTTCAGTTACTTTTCTATGCCTGTCATTCATCTCTGAACCGTTGTGATGGAGATTGTAATACTGTGTTTAGAATATGTCAGTCCATATGCGAGATCTTCTTTTCAACTTGGCAACCATGATTATAATTAGTCATCTATACTTACAAGCATATGAGATGTGTAATTAATGTGTTCGCCGGAGCCGAACCTGCAATCGCTTGCCACCCTTGCCTTTAGCAATTCAGCTAGGTTAGGGGATGAGGATTCATTTGGAATCGAAGGAGGGAGTGGCACGGAAACAAGGTGCTCGGCTGGCGGCTGCTCGTGCGCCTAACCAAACACCCATTTGGTTTGGTGCGTGGCCAGTGTTGCCTGCTGCGGGTGCAATTTAGGTTGGACTTAGTATCGTGGGCCAAATGTCAATGGGCCAAGCCCAAAAAAATAGTGCAAAATAAATTACAAATGAAATATAATATTTCAAAAAAAAATCATCGCCATAAAAATGATGCCATTTAAAAAATATTGTCGAAAATTTTAAAAACACTTTCTCAAAGTAAAAAATTCGTGTTTTTCTGAAGAAAAAAGTTGGTTGATATTTTTTTCTGGATAAAATGAAAGTGCGGAGCTGAAACGGGTAATTACGAACATTGTTACGGTACATCCAAATTTTACCGTACAAAAAGAATACTTAGTGTAACCTTATTTCTGAGGTTTGCAAAAATTGGATTGAAAAATATTGCATAATTTCGCCCGGTGCAACGCACGGGCTTTTGTACTAGTTTAGATACAATGTGGTTGTTATCACCTGTCTTGTGGAAACATGAGAGAGCTTTGGATGTTGAACCCTGTTCTTGTTTGGTTTCCATGGAATAGAGCTTTGGGGTTTGGTCCTTTGATCCCAAAAAAAGACTGAGGGAGTCCTGGATTAGGGGGTCTTCAGGTGTCCGGTCTATTCGACATGGGCCGGACTGATGGGTCGTGAAGGCGAAGTGGAAGACCACCTCCTGTCTCCGGGTAGGACTCCTATGAGCGTAGAACGGCAAGTTTGGTGTCCGGGTGTAGTACTCTCTTTCTCTGTGAACCGACTTTGTACAACTCTAGGCTCCTCCGATGTGTATATAAACTGGAGGGTTTAGTCCGTAGAAGGCATCGGAATAATCATAGGCTAGACTGCTAGGGTTTGGCCATTACGATCTCGAGGTAGACCAACTCTTGTAACCCCTATATTCATCGAATACAATCAAGCAGGACGTAGGGTTTTACCTCTATTGAGAGGGCCCGAACCTGGGTAAACACCGTGTCCCCATTGTCCCTTGTTACCATCGATCCTTAGACTCACAGCTTGGCCCCCTACCTGAGATCTACCGGTTTTGACACCGACAATGGTGCTTTCATTGAGAGCTCCACTGTGTAGTCACGAAAAGCGATCTATGGCTCGCCTTGTCATCAACGAAGGTATCACTTCTGGAAGGAGCCTGACTTTAGGACAGGTCCTCCAGCTCGGCGGTTTCACTGTGTGTGCCCGCATGGCCATTAAGCCGACGGCGTCCCCTGTGATCGCCAAGCATCACCCCTACATCAGTCTCGGATGCTCCGAAAATACGGATGTTGCTAGATCGCATCGCTGCCCTGGGGCTTTCAACGACTAATGATCGGATCGGGCTTAAACCCGACCAGGGGGAAAGCAATCCCTTGCCGATCACTCACATGGTAGAGGTCGTTGAGGAACGAGCTGAAAACGTTTCTTCTCCTAAACTGGAGACCAGCTTGTCACGCCCAATATGCGACCCTATCCAAAAGGAGCTCGAAGGTCCCACCAAGGATAGACCCGCATATTGAAACGCTTTTGCAAGGTGGATATCATTACATCAACATTACATAATAGATGGGGATACATACATAAGGCATACAATGCCACACGAATACAACATCACAATACATCAGAGCATCATCCGACTACGGATGAATCACAAACAGAAACTCAAACGACATCCACCCTGCTAGCCCAGGCTACCGACCTGGAACCTATCCCCTGATCGAAGAAGCAGAAGAAGAACTCAACGCAAGCAAGCATCGCTCTCGCGTCATGATCATCGCAAAACCTGTACCTGCAACTGTTGTTGTAGTAATCTGTGAGCCACGAGGACTCAGCAATCCCATTACCATGGGTATCAAGACTAGCAAAGCTTAAAGGGAAAGGAAGGGGTAAAGTGGTGAGGCTACAGCAGCGACTAAGCATATATGGTGGCTAACATACGCAAATAAGAGCGAGAAGAGAACAAGCAGAACGGTCGTGAAACTAGCAATGATCAAGAAGTGATCCTGAACTCCTACTTACGTCAAACATAACCCAGAAACCGTGTTCACTTCCCGGACTCCGCCGAAAAGAGACCATCACGGCTACACACACGGTTGATGCGTTTTAATTCGGATCTGGTGTCAAGTTATCTACAACCGGACATTAACAAATTCCCATCTGCCTATAACCGCAGGCACGACTTTCGAAAGATTATACCCTGCAGGGGTGTCCCAACTTAGCCCATGACAAGCTCTTGCGATCAACGAAGGTATAGACCTTCTCCCAGGAAGACCCGATCAGACTCGGAATCCCGGTTTACAAGACATTTTGAAAATGGTAAAACAAGACCAGCAAAGCCGCCCGATGCGCCGACAATCCCGATAGGAGCTGTACATATCTCGTTCTCAGGGCAACACCGGATAAGTCAAGCTACGAGTAAAACCAGCCCTCGAGTTGCCCCGAGGTGGCCCCGCAGGTTGCTCGGTTCGGACCAAC
>NC_057813.1:556213115-556213825 GCF_018294505.1 Triticum aestivum
TGGAGGAGTTTTATTCAAAGCGAACTGTCGAGGGGGTCCCATAAATCACCCGACCGCGTAAGGAACGCAAAATCCGGGAACATAACACCGGTATGACGGAAACTAGGGCGGCAAGAGTGGAACAAAACACCAGGCAAAAGGCCGAGTCTTCCACCCTTTACCAAGTATATAGATGCATTAATAATATAAGAGATATTGTGATATCCCAACCAAAATCCTCTCCACCATGGAGCAATCTTCAACTTCACCTGCAACTAGCAACGGGTCGCGACTGGGCCTTGGCGCGATCGGGCCCACGCGTGGGCATGGAGGCGGACGGGCGCGGTGTGCCGGCGCCATGGCGTCGGGCGGCGCAGGGAGGCCTCCGGCGAGGGGACACCGGTTGGAGGCGGGGTCCGGCGGGGTTGACGAGGCCGGGAACGGGGCGGATCCGGTTCGGGGTGACCGGATCTGGCCAGAGGGAGACTGCCGGAGAGGCGCGGACTCCGGCGAGCTCCGAGCTCCGGCAGGGACCTGCGGGAGAGAGAGATGGAGTGAGGCAGGGTGAGAGAAGAGGGAGAGAGATGGCGCGGCGGCGGAGCTCATCTGCGGCGGTGGGGACAGGGAAGCGCGGGACGCCGGAGGGGCGCGGCGGCGAGGTCCGGCGACCGGGCGGCGGAGATGGAGTCGGGCGCCTGCGGGGCGGGGAGCGAGAGGCGGACGCAGGCGGC
>NC_057813.1:556214240-556221636 GCF_018294505.1 Triticum aestivum
TGGCAGCGCCAGATCCGAGGGAGGGAGGAGGTGGTGGCTGCGGGTTGGGGGCGCGGAAAAAGAGGAGGAGGGGGTAGGACGACCCGATTTGGAAGGAGGGGGGGTTTAAATAGGAAAGGGGGGCTAGGGTTTAGTTTTTGGGGGGTTTTGCTCCGTTTCGGAGCCATTCGATCTCGATCGGACGGTCCGGAGCGGAGGAGGGTTAGATAGGTGGGCTAGGAGGGCTAGGAGGGGTTAGTGGGCTGTGAAGAGAGGTTGGGCTAAGAGGAGAGAAGAGAGAGAGAGGCCCGGTGGTAGTTTCGGAGACCGAAACGTTCGACGAAGGTACCGGCAACGGTGCCGCTACGGATGACGGTTGGGCTATCAAACTAACTCCGAATGTGAGAAAACTTGGGAGGCGGCCTGCCTACACTATAATAAGACCGCACGACAAGTTGCAACCCATTCCAAGAACATTTTTATGCCACTTATAAAATAATATTTCGGAGGTGCCGCCTTCGCGTGTGAGAGTGTCGGGGCTCGGAATGGACAAAGGAGAGAACCGGCGGAACCCGAACGGATGCAAGTTTTATGAAAACGATGCCGATGCAATGCGAATGATGACATGAGACGAGATGCATAACAAGAACAAAATGCAAAACAACAGACAAAAACCCAACCACGAAGGAAATATCATATAGCATCTCCGGAAAAGGAAAGAGTTGGAGTTACGAATATGGAAAGTTGCATCCGGGGCGTTACAACACTCCACCACTACGAGAGGATCTCGTCCCGAGATCTAGGATGGCACCGAAGGGAAACAGAAGAGGAAGAGAAGAGGTAAACTAAGTTGCTTCTTCGACCAATGAGTGAAACCACGAACCTTGAGAGGTTGAGCAATATAAAAGAAAGAGTACAACAGAGATGAACGAGATTGCAAATAATCTGTTAAAAAAGAGGAACAAGGAACATTACGATAACTTGAAGGTTGCAAAGACATGAATCAAGAGTTTAATGGACAAGATAGGGTTCAAAACCACTCCAGTTACAACAAGATGAGAGAGGAAGAATTCGGGCAGCACTCCGGTTGAACATGGAAGGAATAGAATATGAACTTGAGAAGATGGGAAGATACTTGATGACATCAATAGCACACTGCCTCCGGAAGTATTGAAAGAATGGCATAATTGGTAAGAAGGATTTCAGACAACACTCAGGTTGGAAAGAGAGGCAAAACTTGATACGATGGAAGAACTTGAATGAGAACACAACACTCCGGTTAAATGGATAAGCACGTCAATGACATGATCTTGACAAAAGGAGATGATGGGTGAAGAGAGCAACATCACAATGCCTTCGGGATGAAAGAATAGAAGTTAGATTGTTGGGATAAAGGGATGGAGAAGAAAATGACAATTTCTGCCACAAATGAGCTTGGAAAGCACCCTTCCAAAAAGGTTACAACGGGGTTGTTGGAAAACCAACAACGAAAAGAATAAGCTTGTAGTGGGCTTATGGAAACATCGCAAGACTATGAGATGACATTCTGCCACTAACGAAAAACAATTGCTTGTTTGAGATCAACGAAGAGATGAAAAACCTCTTTCACCGAGAAGGATATGGAGAAAGCTTGGATCAATGATAAGCACCACAAATAGCAACATTCCCAATGGAAGGCTTTAGGTGAAATCTATACCAAGATAACCCCAAAGAAGAGATTGATGGATTTAAAATACCTCGTTCTTGACAACATGTGAATCGCGAAACATGAATGAAAATTGTCAAGAGTGACATAACACCACCTCAAAAGATAAGGTAGAAATAATTGCACTTTGGAATGCAAGATGGAGAATGCTTGAAGTCCTCAAAACAAAACATATGTTGAGCACCATGTTTACTTTTGAGTATAGCTTGGCGGATCTTAGCTCTGAGAGAAATCTTGAAGAACCAAAATGAGAATGAAAGAAATCCTTGATGAACCATCATGTAGAGACTCCATGAAGAACTCCCGTAATAAAAGGATGATAGAAAGAAAGAGAAGTTGAAAACACAAGGTGAAGCCTTGCAATGATTTAGATGAAGCTTCGCGATGAGATAATGCGGAAAACTAGGAACTCCGGAAAAGAAAAGATGAAGCATCTCAAACCGAGAAATGTGACATGATGAACAACTCCGGAAGAAGGAATTAATCACTTGGATGAAACAAGAATAAGAATTATGTCATGCCTATCCTTCACCAATTTAAATTGATGACAAACAACAAATTTGGCATACTACTTATTCTCGTAGAAAGAAATTAAAGAGATATGGCGCAAACTTGGGAAGGTATAGATGGAACCACCTGTAGGATTTGGAAACAACAAATGAATTGATATGATAACGAAGGAAGTGAAATGTTGAACGAACCACCATAAGAATTGAAAATGAAAGAAGTAAAGGGGTGAATCACTGGTAAGAATTAGAGAACGAAAGAAGATACTTGAGGGGATTTAGATACATGAGAACCAAGAGATCATGAACTGATTAGAGGATATTTGAACGATGCACCGGTTAGATTTGGAGAACAAGAGTTGAAAGCTTGAATGAATAATTCTGAGATGATATGCTACGGAGAATCAATCTGAAAAGACTCTTGAATTGCTCCGGATGGATGAAAAAAATTCTCACAATCGAAAACAATTATGAGAGGATGGCATCAAGTTAGAACCATGAATCTTGAAGAGAATGGAGCAAGATTTAAGAGAAACTCTTCTTCGGTCTTCAAATGTTGAGAATGACGATGAGAAACACCACCATGAATTGTTGAGATACTCCGGAAGAATGACAAACGAAGAGGTTGAGCCAACAATGAAAAATGATTTGAAATTGATCTTGGAAAAGATCTGACTGATGAAATTCATTCTTATGTCAAACTTGGAAATGAATTTGAGAATCGCTCCTGATAATTCGAAGAGTCAGGTAAGATCCTGGGAAAAGACCTGTGGGTTAGGGCCCACTGAAAAGAAAACACCGTTGAAGGATTGCTTGAAAAGGAGATTGCACCGGTAGAATTAAATGACTTGAATGAGATAACAACCTCGAAATATCTTGAATGGATTGAGAATGGAAACACAAGTCTTCCGAGATATCTTCAGCACTCCAGAACAAATGAATAGCGAGAAGTGAAAGATTAAGAGGTACACAGGCATGAGAAAGAATTTGAAATGAGGAAAGGGATATGATCAACACTGAAAGCTTGAATTGGGTCCACCGGAGAAGAAAAGAGACGAAGAATAATGAACTTGAAGCTCCGTTAGTATCTTCGTGAGAATCACCGGATAGGAACATTGATTGAAAAGAGTGAACTGACTTCACATGAATAAATGGATACTTGGATAAGAAATCTGAGTCCTTGAAGAAAAAGGGGTGGGAGGGCGGGAAAGCAAAGGCAACTTGGGTACGGATGAAACGAACAACGTTGGGAAACTGAGAGATGATCTTGCGAATGTTGAAATGATCGGATCCACTTGAAAAGAAGCACACCGCTTGGAAAGAATTGACATGACAACCTCAGTGATCAAAAGGATTGGTATTCACATAGCAATATGAGAACACCATTTAGGAAAGGTATGGATTCAACATTTGACTTTGAAGCAACTCGAATACCACAAATAAAACAAAACAAAGGATTGGCTTGCAGAATAAGCCGGAACAAACATATGATAGACCCCATATCGTATCATGTGTCTGTTGGAAAGATAAAACTATAGCTACTTGAATTCCCACCTATAAAACTCCCGAAACTTTCTGGTTATGCAATCTGGTGTTGGGGATATAGGGGAAGCAATATATCCCACCCAAACTAACAATACCTACATCCAAGCTGTATCCATCCGTTAACACATAACGAAGAAACCTTCGGAAATCGTGTACCTCAACCTTCGAAAAGCATCCGTTATACGAGTTATGGCAATACTCCCGAGCTCGCATAAAAGAGATTTTCGATGTCGGCAAATCTCAGGTATTCCAGAACTGCAACGATAAAATTGTGACGACAACACCTCGGAGCTCAACTCCCCGGGTCAAAGCCACATAAATAGACAGGAGGCACCAAGAACAATGTTCTCGTCACAAAACCATCGGAACGATTCCAAGATACCCGTGTGATCCTAAATTTTTTTAGTGAAATTTGAGAAGAGGAAAGACAAAACATCTACGTCAGAAGACCTCACCAGAGCGACGAAGGGGGCTGAGGAGTAAAAAGAATCCTACTCTCCGATATATATAATCCTAAGACTCAAAATAGTTTTTTTCTAGACTCAACAACGGCCAACAATCAAGGGGCTCCTAAGGTCGGTCGAGGCTCTAATTACCAACTTGTCACCCCCAATATGCGACCCTATCCAAAAGGAACTCGAAGGTCCCACCAAGGATAGACCCGCATATTGAAACGCTTTTGCAAGGTGGATATCATTACATCAACATTACATAATAGATGGGGATACATACATAAGGCATACAATGCCACACGAATACAACATCACAATACATCAGAGCATCATCCGACTATGGATGAATCACAAACAGAAACTCAAACGACATCCACCCTGCTAGCCCAGGCTGCCGACCTGGAACCTATCCCCTGATCGAAGAAGAAGAAGAAGAACTCAACGCAAGCAAGCATCGCTCTCGCGTCATGATCATCGCAAAACCTGTACTTGCAACTGTTGTTGTAGTAATCTGTGAGCCACGAGGACTCAGCAATCCCATTACCATGGGTATCAAGACTAGCAAAGCTTAAAGGGAAAGGAAGGGGTAAAGTGGTGAGGCTGCAGCAGCGACTAAGCATATATGGTGGCTAACATACGCAAATAAGAGCGAGAAGAGAACAAGCAAAACGGTCGTGAAACTAGCAATGATCAAGAAGTGATCCTGAACTCCTACTTACGTCAAACATAACCCAGAAACCGTGTTCACTTCCCGGACTCCGCCGAAAAGAGACCATCACGGCTACACACACGGTTGATGCGTTTTAATTTGGATCTGGTGTCAAGTTATCTACAACCGGACATTAACAAATTCCCATCTGCCTATAACCGCAGGCACGGCTTTCGAAAGATTATACCCTGCAGGGGTGTCCCAACTTAGCCCATGACAAGCTCTCGCGATCAACGAAGGAATAGACCTTCTCCCAGGAAGACCCGATCAGACTCGGAATCCCGGTTTACAAGACATTTCGACAATGGTAAAACAAGACCAGCAAAGCCGCCCGATGCGCCGACAATCCCGATAGGAGCTGCACATATCTCGTTCTCAGGGCAACACCGGATAAGTCAAGCTACGAGTAAAACCAGCCCTCGAGTTGCCCCGAGGTGGCCCCGCAGGTTGCTCGGTTCGGACCAACACTTAGACAAGCACTGGCCCGGGAGGGGGGGGTTAAAATAAAGATGACCCTCGAGAGAGCGACTCCCAAGGGAAAAGGTAGGTGGTGGTGAGGCAAAAGGTAAAACCAATGTTGGGCCTTGCTGGAGGAGTTTTATTCAAAGCGAACTGTTGAGGGGGTCCCATAAATCACCCGACCGCGTAAGGAACGCAAAATCCGGGAACATAACAGCGGTATGACGGAAACTAGGGCGGCAAGAGTGGAACAAAACACCAGGCAAAAGGCTGAGTCTTCCACCCTTTACCAAGTATATAGATCATTAATAATATAAGAGATATTGTGATATCCCAACCAAAATCCTGTCCACCATGGAGCAATTTTCAACTTCACCTGCAACTAGCAACGCTATAAGAGGGGCTGAGCAAAGCGGTAACATAGCCAAACAACGGTTTGCATAGGAAAGGTGTCAAAGGTTAGAGGTTCATGGCAACATGGGATGGCTCGACAAACAGATGATAGGTAGCGCAACAAAGCGATAGAACGAAGCAACTAGCATAGCAATGATAGTAGTGAGATCCAGGGTAGCGGTCATCTTGCCTGAAATCCCGCAAGGAAGAAGAACGAGTCCATGAAGAAGACGAACGGACATAGTCGAACGAATCCTCACAATCGCAACATTACCGGAACTAAGAAGCAACACCGGAAAGAAACAAACAACATGGTAAATGCACAAGCATAAACATGGCATGATGCACAAACAAGTATGATGCATGTCCGGTTTAATGAGGCATGGCATGGCAAGCTGCAGCACACAATACTACAAATTAAGTGGAGCTCAATATGCAACGAGTTGCATATTGACAAAACACCACATCAAGTATTTAGTTCTCTCTCGGTTTTGTACCCAACAATATTAAATGTTGTTAAACATGTCAAGGGGGTGAAGCATAAGAAAACTACCTATCTAAGCAAGTTTAAATGAGGCCGGAACCACAAAACACCAATTCCGGAAAAATCCCCATATGCATATTTTAGATTCGGTACTGTTCTGCCCTAAACACAATTTTAATGTTGTTAAACAGCAACATAAAGTGGACCATGTTAAACTAGGCATTTTTCCACCCCATTTACATATAAAGTTTATTTAAAACGGAGCTACGGTTATTTAGTTATGAAATAAGTCATTTTAACATGGCATATTAGCAAATTAATGCAAACATCAATTTAAACATTTTAAACATGGATGAAAATGGCATATTATTAATCTACACAATTTTCTGAGCATTTTGCATATATAAAACATTTTAATATGATGCACGGTTCATGAGTTATTATATGCATGAAGTTTAGGGTCCAATCTGCAAATCTGTAATTCCCTGGAAATTAGCAAATTCGCAGGACTGAAAAAAAACGCATGCGGGCCGAATCTGGAGGGGTTGGGGGCCTCACCCATGCGCTCGACCCAGACGGTGAGGAGGAGGCCGGGCAGGCTGGAAGGGGGCGTTGGGCCTGGCTGGCTTCGGCTGGGCCTAGCGCGCTGGGCCGGGGAGGCCGAGGGAGCTGGGCTGGGCCTTGGCGGTTCGCTGCAGCTAGCGCGGGTCGCGGCTGGGCCTTGGAGTGGTCGGGCCCACGCGCGGGCATGGAGGCGGATGGGCGCGGTGTGCCGGCGCCATGGCGTCGGGCGGCGCAGGGAGGCCTCCAGCGAGGGAACACCGGTCGGAGGCGAGGTCCGGCGGGGTTGACGAGGCCGGGAACGAGGCGGATCCGGTCCGGGGCGACCGGATCTGGCCAGAGGGAGACTGCCAGAGAGGCGCGGACTCCGGCGAGCTCCGAGCTCCGGCAGGGACCTGCGGGAGAGAGAGATGGAGTGAGGCAGGGTGAGAGAAGAGGGAGAGAGATGGCGCGGCGGCGGAGCTCATCTGCGGCGGCGGGGACAGGGAAGCGCGGGACGCCGGAGGGGCGCGGCGGCGAGGTCCGGTGACCGGGCGGCGGAGATGGAGTTGGGCGTCTGCGGGGCGGGGAGCGAGAGGCGGACGCAGGCGGCGGCGCGCGCTC